>NC_087198.1:1671278-1868778 GCF_035594125.1 Scylla paramamosain
ATAATTCAGTGGTGGGCTGGTGGTCTAAAGGCTGACTTCGATCCCTCCTCACGGTAGTTTCTCTGCTGTGAAGTTAGTTTCTGTCATAATGCGTCCGCTCCACCTGACCTTGCTGCTGCGCTGGGCCTTGACTCAGTCTGTACCTCATGGCAGTGTCCAGGTATTAGACGTAACTCTCTCTCTCTCTCTCTCTCTCTCTCTCTCTCTCTCTCTCTCTCTCTCTCTCTCTCTCTCTCTCTCTCTCTCTCTCTCTCTCTGTGTGTGTGTGTGTGTGCTACACTTCCCAAAAGACTGCAATACCAAAAAAATCTACAAATAGAGAGTCATGGGAAAAAAAAATAAAAATGTGTACAATTGAAGTGAGTAATCCTTACTGGTTGAAAAAAGGACTTCTCGTCACACACGGAAGGAGAGAATAGATTGCCTTTGTCCTTTTCAGGCTGCTAAATTATTCAGGAGACTGGAGCACAAACGCATCTATATGAAAAGTAGGCAGTCATAAGAAAAGTGTCTGCAATTAAAGGGATAAAAAAATAAATAGGATGTTAATTTTGTTTCTCTTTAGGCTACAGAGATATTAAAGGGACTGCAAGTCTAAAAAAAAATATATTGTAAAAATTGTGCAGCACTGTAGGGACTTTTCCTGCCTTGAAAAAAAGGAAGAGAGAGAATAAGAGGCTAATTTTGTCCTCTTTAGGCTACATTATAAAAGGGACTGCAGTACAAACGCATAGCTAAATAAATATGTTGTAAAAACTGTGCAGCATTGTAGGGACTTTTCCTGCCTTGAAACAAAGGAAGAGAGAATAAGAGGCTAATTTTGTCCTCTTTAGGCTCCATGATACAAGGGAATGCAGTACAAACGCAAGTCTAAACAGTAGAGAGTCAAAACCATCCAGCACTCAGTGGCCCCATCGCGCTGGTCAGTAGAGGACCCGAGGCCATCAGACGCAGCGGAACCTTTCTGGGTCGTAAGGTGATAGTCCGGGGGACGTAAATAGGTGAGCATCCGGTGTGTGTCAGATAATCCAATACTTGCTTAAAGGTCAGGGAAATTGAGCACACCAGACACGCTCCACATTACACAAGCTCTCGTCTTCACCTCCATTTATTTCAGCCAGACGACGCGAGGAGGAAAGTGCGGGAGACTGGAATGAAGCGACTGGAGAGTTATGAAGGATGAGTATGAAGATTTTTTGTCTTTTTATTGATTGATTTATTTATTCATTCATTTATTTGTTTATTTATTTATTTATTTTATTTATTTACTCATTTTTGTGGCGTGGGTTTGTCTCTAAGGTGTTGGGTCTGCTTGTCTTCTTTCTCAGATTTACACTATAATCTTTGAAGCAATAATCACATAAATGGGCACTGAATATTTAGTAATGCTCCTCAAAGATTTACACTATCGTTGTTCAAGCAATGCTCACCAGAGTGAGGACAACGTTTAGTAGAGCTTCCCAAGTGTAGGTAGTTTAATGTTTACTTTGTAAAACCACCGCGGGTTACTGAAAGAAAATGGTTCTCTCATAAGAGCCCAATGATGATTAATTTGGTCTCTTTCTTTATTTTTTTTTATTTTATTATTTACTTATTTTTTGTTAATGGCAATGCATGACGTGAGCTGCAGCATCACCATTATGGACACACTCTTCAAGACCCCCATTATTGTCCTCTCTGTGTTAAATGTGTAGGGAAAGTACTTATAGAACATCAAATCCGAACTGTGGCCCCGGTATTTTGTGTTACTGGCCAGTGTTCAGTTATATGATGCTGCAAAGGGTCTTCGGATCCTCCAGGCTCAATTCCCTAACCTTGCAGAAACTGAGTCCATTGCAATATGAAAAGGATATAAAAAAGGTGCCAGATTATGAAAAAATACAGTTGTAGTGTAGAATGTTACTAATATTGTACCGAAATGCATTATTCATACATATTTTGAAACTTTTAAAGCATTCTGCACATCTTACCATGTTGTTTTATATTTGACAGTGCCGCCGAAGTCCCGAGCGGCTTCGGGACAAGGAAGAGAAGCTCCGCGACTCACTTGAGCCAGTCAGTCAGTGGTCAGTGGCGTCAGCTTTGTTGTGGTGTACGCATGAGTCTTGTGTTTTCTTGAACGCTTATTTGGGCTTTAGGTGAACCAAAACTCTCCCAAAGCCTGTCCACAGTGGTCAGCAGGTATGTTAACCTGGTAATGAGTGTATTTGGACATACACTGCTAGTGAAACTGGTGTGTCATGCCTCGCTTGGCTGGTAGGAAGCAAACGGTTGAAGAATCAGTTGCCAGACCATTAATAACTAACATTTTCTTAATTTTGCATATTTACTAGTTTTTGTATTTCATATGACTATCTAGGATGTAAGTGTTTCCAGTGCCATGAATCTAAAGGAATGGTGCTCGAAATGGGAGCTTGTAAGGCTGAGGGACACGAAAATAGGCTTGAGTGTTGGCGAGAGTGGGCGGTGCGCCTACTGTTTAGGCGTCTCTGCCCCTCACCAGTCACCGCGCATCCCGCTGCTGTCACAACATTCTCCGGTATATTACACATGTTTCTGGAATGTTTACCGTAATGTCTGCAATCAGGAATCATCGTAAACATTAACCATTGTTGTATTTCTGACCACTAGCACATCCTCTGCCGTTCCACCTTCTACCACTCCGATGTTATCTTCCACTTCCTTGTCGCTGTTTGTTCCTCCATCACTTTCATAACCATCATCCACTGCCTTTCCCTCGTCACCACATCCTTCACCTCCACCACATCAACTCACTCCACTTCATCAACTCATTCACACGAGGAATCATGTGTGGAGCCAAGAGTGAGAGAGCTGAGGTGAATTAACACTCTTTAGTAAATCACTGTTCATCTCACTAAATTGAGAGTGACTTGTTGCCATGGGTTTATCTTTACCCCCACCAGCCCCACCCCAACCCAGCCTCCCCCCAGCCTTACCTCCCCTAGTCTCACCTCCCCAGCCCCATCTTTCCAGCTCCCTGTTCCTAGTTTCGCCTCCCCAGCCTCACCTTCCCAGCCTTCCCTAGCCTCACCTCCTCAGTCTAACCTCCACAACCCTGTCTTTCTAGCCTCGCCTCCTCTCTCCTGCTTACCTTGCCAACCACCCCCAGCTTCTCCACTCCCCAGCTTTAGTAGTAACGACCCCCGCAGGCCACGTAATTGCACGAGTCATTACCTTTTTTTTTTTTTTTTTTTTTTTTTTTGTGTGTGTGTGTGTGTGTGTGTGTGTGTGTGTCCACGAAGAGGCCAGGAAGCAGCAGCAGAATTGGCCTTTAGGTATTTACATTGACTAATTTATATAACGTGAATATCAAGCATCTCAGTTATGCTAGAGGTGGGATTAGGTTAGCGGATGTTAGCTGGTTGTCTGTCTGTCTGTCTGTCTACCTGTTCATTAGTCTCTGTCCCGATACATCAATGTATTTTCTTTTTTTCTATTTATCTCAGTTTTGTTCTGTATCTATCTGTTTTTCTTTCTCTGCTTCTATCTATGTATATATCTATCTACCTATATGTATCTGCTGGTCTAATTTCATCAATCTATTTATATGTCTGTTATCTACCTTTATAACTTCTCATTGCTCTCTCTGCTTGTCTAATTTCTTCCATTTATATGTCTGTTGTCTACCTATACAGTCTCTCTCTCTCTCTCTCTCTCTCTCTCTCTCTCTCTCTCTCTCTCTCTCTCTCTCTCTCTCTCTCTCTCTCTCTCTCTCTCTCTCTCTTTCTGGTAGGCTCTGTGGTACGTCGTTCGTGTTGCAGTCTGAAGGTTACGCGTTCGATCATGGAAACCTTTTTCGTCACCTTCACGTGGATGTTGCGGCGTCATAACTCACTTAGAATCATTGATGCAGTGAGGCGCTGGTCACTGCACCGCGGGGGCGCTTCGATCATGAATACTATCGTGCGGGAAAATTGGTAACTTCCAGTAAAGTGTCCACCTAGTGTTAAGAAAGTGAGAGGAAGAAATGTTTGCCAACGCCCTTCATAAGGAGACTAAACGAACTGGAATTGACCAGAGAACCTCTTGAGAATAAAACCTTTTGCTTCACATTTGGATTAAATTGTTGGACTTGCCTATAGACTCCCACACTCTGGCGTCTTGTGAGTTTTTTTTTTTCTTTTCACAAAGTTTCGCTGCATGAATACAAAAATAAATTCAACCTCTTCCCTCTCACTCACAGTCCTCAAGGAACATTGTAGTTTTTGTTGTCCTCGTCACGAGCTCTTAAATGATAATACTAATAAAAAAAGAACAATAACATATATATATATATATATATATATATATATATATATATATATATATATATATATATATATATATATATATATATATATATATATATATAGTAAGTATGACTCCTGGAGGTCCCGGGATGGTGTCATGCCGTGACTCCCCGAGTGACGTGAAAACCCTCCTTGAGACTTAGTTACTGGGGAAGTCTGCCTCCTAGTGGCGCCCGCTGGAAACGTAGGAACAAGCCTGAAGGATTGGGCCTACGGCTAAAGTGCTTCCCCGCGAGATGAATGTGAGGTGGGGAGTTGGACAAAATATTCCATCCTCCCTTCTCAATGAACGTTCATAGAGTTATGGGGTTCCGCCAGGCTTCGGAGCCCAGAACAGCTTCACTGATCCGGAGTCCTTCTGCTCCTTGGAGTTCTCTATCTCGTTGGGGTGGGGGCCGTCAGGGTAATTTGCCGAGTCGGTGGGTCAAACCCACTTACCCTCGACAGCGGTAGTCACTCTGACGTTTCCGGGATGACGGCCTGCTGGTGGGTGGGTAGCGCTCTTCCTGCCTTCAAATACCAGCGGGTTCATGGCTTTAATAATGGGGTACACGGTGCGGATGCGGTACCAGTCCCCCCCGGGTCCGAGGGGCGGGCATAGAGCCTCTGTGTCCGTCCCTCGAATCAAGGGCGTCCTAGCAGAGCTCGCAGTCTGTGAATTGGTGTTTCGTGCTGCGGCGGGTCTAGTAAAGCAGATAGCCAACCGCCTGGCTGAGGGTGGCGTCCTCAGAACCGGAATCCTGTCGGGGGCGACTTCGGCAGGTAGGTTTCGCATCACCTGTGCCGTTGAAGACGGTAGGTGTGAGTAGTGCTGGCTTTAGCCCGCTACCCTGTCGTCCCCTCCAAAGGGGTTGTCCTGGCCGCCTGCTATCGGCTGCTTGGTCACCAAGCGCGGGTAAACGGCGGTCGAACAAAGCATGACTCGATCAAGATTTTTGTTGCCCTTGGCCAGTGTCCTCCCTACATAAAAAAAAAAAAAAAAAATATATATATATATATATATATATATATATATATATATATATATATATATATATATATATACTCGTACCTAATATTAGGAAACGAAAAAGACATTACAAGAAAAGTGTATTATCAGTGTTTTTAAGTTTTTGGTACCAAAACGTTAAAAGACATAAATAGTATTACTCTATATGGAAAAATAAATAAATAAATAAAAGAAAATTACCAAAAAAACGTGATTTTTGAGTTTTTTTTTCACATTGTAAGATAGCAAAAACGCCAAAATGCATGCAAAGTGCCCTCTCTAGGGAAATGAAACGACATTTCCAGAAACAAGTATTTTTTTTTTTTTAGTGTTTATGAGCGTGTTAGGCACAAAAACGCTAAAAGGCATGGAAAAGTTCCTCTATGGGGAAAGCAAAACAACATTTTTAAAAACGTGTGTTTGGTGTATTTTTGAGCTATTTATGTACAAAAACCATAAAACGAATGGAAAACACCCTTTTAAATAGAAAGAGAATAACCTTAACAAAAACAAGTATTTAAATGCTTTTGAGTTTACGTACAAAATCGCCAAAATGCATGCAAAGAATGAGGAAATGAAAAGACATTGCGAGAGACGTGTGTTATGAGTGTTTTTGAGTTTCCTGTCTACGAAAACGCGAAAACCCTGTCTTAAAACTCTAAATGGAGAAATAGAACAACATCAAAAGAAAAAAACAAACGTGTTTTGTGTATTCTTTTACACTGTTAAGTAATTAAATGCATAAATACATGTAAGGTACCCTATATCAGGAAAAAAAAAAGACATTTCCAGGAACATGTTTTTTGAGTGATTATGATCTTGTTAGGTACCAAAACGCAAAAAATGTATGCAAACACTCTTCATGCAGAAAACATGATAATATTACTGAAACCAAGTATTTCGAGAGTTTTTGAGCTTATTACGTAGAAAATGCCAAAATGCTTGATTACGCGATCTGAGGAAACAAAAACACATTAAGAGAAACTTGTGTTATGAGTGTTTTTTTTTTCAGTTTCTTAGGTACTGAAACGCTAAAACGCCTAAATATATGGAGACAATTAACATTATAAAAAACTTGCATTTTGAGTGTATTTCACATGGTTAGGTACGAAAACGCCAAAATGTACGCAAAGCACACTTTATAGGAAAAGGAAATGATATTTCCAGAAATGTGTTTTTTGAGTGTTTATGAGCGTATTCGGCACCAAAACGGTTAAAAAAGCATGAAAAGTACCCAATATGGAAAAAAAAAGAAACATCATTACCAAAAACGTTTCTCTTTGGTCTTTTTGAACGACATACGAAAACGCTAAGAAGCATGCAAAACAACTTTTATGGAGAAACAGTATATGTAATAAAATTGTGTGTTTTGAGTGCTTTTTCAGCTTGTTTCGTAGAAAAATGCCAAAATTCATGCAAAAACGAAAAGACATCACGAAAACGCTAAAACAGGTGTAAATAATCTTTATATAGGAACACAACATTAACAAAAGCGAGTATTTTTATTGTTTTTAACATAATTAGGTAACAAAAAAGCCTAACAATTTGAAATAGATTCAAAATATATGTTATTAATAATGTTATGTGTCTTCATATAAAGTGCTATTCATGCGTTTTAGCGTTTTTGTACCTAACAACCAAAAACATTCATAATAAACGTTTCTCGTAAAGTCTTTTCGTTTCGAAAGATGCTTTCTTGTAACAATTTCATTTCCTCATATCAAGGGCTTTCCATGCATTTTGGCGTTTCGGTACCTAATAATGTGAAATATGCTCAAAACACACGTTTTTGTTAATGTAGTTCTGTTTCTTAATAGAGTGATGTTTATAGGTTTAGCGTTTTAATACCTAAAATGTAAAAAAAAAAAAAATATAATACATGTTTTTCGTAATGTCATTACGTCTACCTATTAAGAGTATTTTTCATCCATTTTAATGTTTTTGTATGCAAGAAACTCAAAAAACTCTCAAAATACTTGTTTTTGGTAATGATATTCTTCTACATAAAAAGTGTTTTGCATGCTTTTTTAGGGTTTCGGTACGTAAGAGGCTGAAAACACTCAAAAGACACGTTTTTTGGTAAAGTTGTTTTCAATTCCCATTTATGGTGTTTACCATTGCATTTTAGCGTTTTGGTGACAAACATACAAAGAAACACTAAAAAACACACATTTTATCGTTTCCAAATATATTGGTACTTATCAATGTGGAAAAAAAAACACACAAATTACGCAGTTTTTGGTAATGTTGTTCTGTTTTGTCGTATAAGGTGGTATTAATGCGTTTTCGCATTTCGGTACCTGGAAAGCTCAAAAACACTTATAATACGAGTACACTTTTCTTCTAATGTCTTTTTTGTTTCCCCACATAGTAAACTTTTCATATATTTTAGTGTTATTCTATGTAACAAGCTCAAAAACACTCAAAATACTTGTTTTTGATAATTTTATTTTGTTTCTGCATAAAGGGTGTTTTGCATGCATTTTACCTTTTTGGTACATAAGAAATTCAAAAAACACTCAAAAAGTCATGTTTTTCGTTAAGTCGTTTTGTGTTCCCAAATAAAGTGATTTCCATGCTTTTTAGCGTATTGGTGCTTAACACGCTCAAAAACATTTAAAAGATACGTTTCTGGAAATCTCGGTTTTACCCATACCCATACCCATACCCATATATTTTGGTGATTTGCTATTTATTAATGTGAAAACACTCAAAATACACGTTTTTTTGGTCTCGATATCGAGTACTATTCTTGAGTTTCAGCATTTTGTTACCTAAGATGTTCAAAAACACTTATAATAGAACGATTATAACGATTATAAAAAACGATTATAACAGATCTCTCATAATGTCCTTTCGTTTCCCAAAATAGAGGATTTTGCATATGTTTTGGCGTTTCTTTACGTAACAAGCTCAAAAACACTCAAAATACTTGTTTTTCGTAATATATATATATATATATATATATATATATATATATATATATATATATATATATATATATATATATATATATATATATATATAAAGTGTGTTTTGCATGTTTTAGAGTTTTATTGCTAAAGAAATTCTAAAACCCTGAAAAGACACGTTCGTAATGTTGTTTTACATGTATATTCCCATATAGGGTGATTTCCATACTTTTTAGCATTATGATGCCTAATACGAAAAAAAAAATAATAAGTAAAATAAAAACCCTTAAAAGACATTTTTTCTAGTAATGTAGTTTTATTTCCCTATATAGGTGACTGTGAAAACATTATGGCATTTTGGTACCTAATAATAATAATAATAATAAAAAAAAACACTCAAAATACAAATTATTGGTAATGTTGTTCTGATTTGTCGATATAAAGTGCACTATAAAATTCATGCGTTTTAGTATTTTGCTACCTAAGAAGCTCTAAAACTCTCATAATACACGTTTTTCCTAATGTCTTTTCGTTTAACATTACAGAGTCTTTTGCTTCATTTTGGCATTTTTCCACGTATTAAGCTCAAAAACAAACAAAAACACGTTTTTGATATACTATTTCTTCATGTTTTTTTTTTTTTTTGCAAGCGTTTCAGCGTTTTCGGTACTTAAGTAGCTCAAAAACACTATAAAGAGACGTTTTGGTAATGTCTTGTTCTCCCATATAGGGTACTTTCCCTCCTTTTTTTTTTTTTATCATTTCGGTGTTTGCACGCACATAAATATTAGAAAAAAAAAACACGTTTCTGGAAATCTCGCTTCCTTTCTCCATATAGGGTGCTTTCCACGGATTTTAAAACCTAACAATATGATATACATTCAAAATAACACGTAATGTAATTCTGTTTCTCTCTATAGAGTGTTATTCATACTCATTCATAGCGTTTTGGTACTTATGAAACTAATAAAATACTCATAATACACGTTTTTCGTAATGTTTATCCATTTCCCCATTTAGGGTACTTTGCTTACTTTTTGGCGTTTTTCTACGAAACAAGTTGAAAAACACTCAAAATACTTATTTTCTTAATGTTATTAATAATATTTTGCATGCGTTTCAAAGTTTTGGTACATAAGTTGCTCAAAAACAGTGGAAAAAACGTTTCTGGTAATGTGTTGTTTTCCAATATAGGGTGCTTTTTTTTTTTCCTTTTGGTATCTAACAACACTCATTAACAAAAGACACTTTTCTTGAAATCTCGTTTTCTTTCACCATATAGGGTGTTTTGTTTGCATTTTGGAGTTTTGGTACCTGACAATGTGAAATACACTCAAAATACATGTTTTTGGAAATATTGTTCTTTTTTTTTTCCTATAGAGTGCTAGCTAGTTATTGCCCTTTAGCGGTTTGTTACCTAAGAATTAAAGAAAAAAAAAAAACTTTCTCGTAATATTTTTTTTTCATTTAACCAAATAGGGGACTTGGAATGTATTTTGACGTTTTTCACGTAACAGCCTCAAAACAATAAAAAAAAAAACTTGTTTTTGGTAATGTTATTCTGTTTCTCCATCAAGGGTGTTTTGCATGCGTTTTAGCGTTCTGATACATAAGTTGATCAAAAATACTGAAAAGAGACATTTTTGTTAATGTTTTGTTTTCCATTACAGTGTGATTTCCATGCTTTTCATCGTTTTGGAGCTAGAACACTCATAAACACTGAAAAGACACCTTTCTGGAAAACTCATTTCCTTTCGCATGCTTTGCATGTGTACTTAACAATAAGAATTACAAGTTTTTGGTAATGTTTTGGTACAAGTTTTTGGTAATGCAATTACAAGTTTTTGGTAATGTTATTATGTTTCCATGAAGATTTTTTTTTTTTTTGCATCCGGCTTAGGTTTTTGGTATGTAATAAGCTCAAAAACACTTTAAAGACTCGTTTTCCTTAGTGTTTTTTTGTTGTTCAAATCAAGTGATTTCCAAGCTTTATATCGGTTTAATATCTAAACACTCAAAAGACAAGTTTCTGGAAACATCGTTTCATTTCCTCATAAAGGTTACTTTGCATGCATTTTTGAGTTTTCTACGTAACAAGCTCATAAACACATAAAATACTTGTTTTTGGCAATTTTATTCTGTTTCTCCATAAAGAGTGTTTTGTAAGCGTATTAGCGTTTTGGTACGTAAAAAGCTCAAAAAGATTGAAAAGACATGTTTTTGATAAAGTTTTTTATTCCCATATGGTGATCTTTCCATGCTTTTTAGCATTCTGATACCTAGCAGTTTCATAAACATTCAAAAGACACGTTTCATTAAATTTAGTTTTGTTTGTTAGTTAGTGGGCTTCCATACTTTTTGGCTTTTTGGCACCTAACAATATGAAAAAACACTGAAAATACACGTTTTTGGTAATGTTGTTATGTTTATCCATACAGAGTGCTATTCATGCGTTTTCACATTTTACTACCTAAGAAGCTCAAATTTACTCATAATACACGTTTCTCGTAATGTCTTTTTCTTTCTTCATATAGAATACTTTCCATACATTATGGCGTTTTTCTACCTAACAAACTCAAAAACTCTCAAACGATTTCTTTTTGGTGATATTATTCTGTTTTTCCATAAAGGGTGTTTTTCATGCATTTTACCTTCTTGGTACGTAAGAAGCTGAAAAAAAAAAACTCAAAAGGCACGTTTTTGGCACTTTTTTTTTTTTATAATTTCCAAGTATATGTGTATATGAACTTGTTAACAACAAAACAGTAAAAAGCATGAAAACTTCCCTATACTGGAAAAGCAAAAACAACATTCCCCAAAAAACGTATTTTTGGGGGTATTTTTCAGCTACTAACGTACAAAAACGCTAAAATGCTTGCAAAAATCCCTTCATGGAAAAAACAAATAACCTTACCAGAAACTAGCATTTCATTTTATTTCTTAAGCTTGTCACGTACAAAAGCGCCAAATGCGTGCAAAGTGCACTATATATGGATACGAAAGTACATTACGAGAAACGTGCAGTATGAGTGTTTTCAACTTATTAGGTACCAAAACGCTAAAGCGAATGAATAGCACTCTATATGGAGAAACAAAAACGCTAAAATGCATGCAAAGCATCACACATGAGGGAAAATACGACACTTCTAGAAACGTGTCTTTTCAGTGTTTGTAAGCGTATTAGGTACCAAAACGCTAAAAAGCAGGGAAAGAACCATACATGGGAAAACAAAACATTACAAAAAAGTCTTTTCATTGTTTAGAGCTACTTACATACTAAAACGCAAAGGCGCATGCAAAACACCTTTTATAGAGAAATGGGAAAACGTGTATTTTTAACGTTTTAAGCTAATTACGTAAAAAATTGTCAAAATTCATGTAAAGTTCCCAATATGGGGAAACGAAAAGACATTACGAGAAACGTATATTGTAAGTGGTTTAGACCTTATTAGGTTGAAAAATACGAAAATGCATGAATACCACTCTATATGGAGGAACAGAGCAACATTAATAAAAACGTGTATTTTGTTTGTTTTCACAATGTTATGTACCAAAACGTCGAAATTCATGCAAAGTGCAATCTATGGGAGAAACGAAACGAAATTTCCAGAAACGTGAATTTTGAGTGTTTATGAGCGTGTTAGGCACCAAACTCTAAAAAAATAAAAATGGAAAGCATCCTATATGGGAATACAAAACAAAATTACCCCAAAAATAGTATTTTTTTTTTTAGTGTTTTTGAGCTATTTTTATATCAAAATGCTTGAACAGACGCAAAACATGCTTTATGGAGAAACAAAATAACAATACAAAAAAAAACAAACTATATTTTCAGTGTTTTTGAGGTAGGTAAGTAGAAAAACGCCGAAATGTATGCAAAGTTCCCTATGCCGGGAAACGAAGACATTTCGAGAAACGTGTATTATAAGAGCTTTTCAGCTTTTTAGGTACGAAACACAAAGGCACCTTAATAGTATTCTATATGGAGAAACAAAACAACACGAATGAAAATATATATTATATTTTGAGTGGTTTTCATATTATTAGGTACCAAAACGCAAAAATACATGCAAAGACTTCTAAAAGACGACACAAAATGACATTAAAAGAAAACTATCTTTAGAGAGTGTTTGTACGTGTTAGGCACCAAAACACTAAGAAGTATGAAAAGAGCACTAAGTTGGAAGGGAAAAAGAAATAACGTGACTTTTCACGTGTTTGGAAGTGTTTAAATTCATAATGTACCAAAACGATAAAACATGCAAAACACCCTTCATGCAGAAACAAAAACATTGCCAAAAACGAGCATTTTTAGCGATTTTTTAGCTTGTTATGTACAAAAACGTCAAAATCCATATAAAGTACCCTATATAAGAAAACGAAAAGACTTTAAGAGAAACTAGTATTATGATTTTTTTTTTTAGCTTATTAGGTACCAAAACGATAAAACGTATGATTTGCATTCTGTATGAAGAAAACGCGTATTTTAAGTGTATTTAGCTTTGTTAGGTATCAAAACGCCAAAATGCATGCAAAGCACCCGATATGGGGAAAATAAACGACATTTCCAGAAACATGTCTTTTAAGAGTTTATGATTTTGTTAGGCACAAAAAGCTCTTAAGAAGCATGGAAAGTACCGTAAATGGGAAAACATTGTGTTTTAAGCTACTTACGTACCAAACCGCTACAACGGTTGCAAAACACACTTTATGGAGAAATTCAACAGCTTTACCAAAAACATGCATTTTGAGAGATTTTGAGCCTGTTACATACAAAAACGATAAAATTCGTGGAAATAACCCTAAAAGGGGAAAATAAAACATTAAAAGAAACGTATATTTTGAGTGCTATTGAGCTTCATAGGTACCAGAACACTAAAACGTATTAACAATACTGTATATGGAGAAACAGAACAAGATTAACCAAAACTTGTGTTTTAAGGCCTTTTTGACGTTATTAGGTACCGCAACGCGAAAATGCATGCAAAGCATACTATATGGGGAGAGGAAACATTTCCAGAAACATGTCCTTTCAGTGTTTATGAGCGAGTTAGGTACCAAGTAGCTAAAAACCAAGGAAAGCACCCTATAGGAGAAAACAAAAGATTACAAAAACTTTTCTTTTCAGTGCTTATAAACTACGTATATACAAAAACACTTAAACGCATCCAAAACGCCTTTTTTTTTTTTTTGGAAACACTGAATAACATTACCAAAAAAAGCGTGTATTTTCAATGTTTTCAATGTAACCAAAGTAACCAAAGACATTATGAGAAACTTATAGTAAGAGCGTTTTTGAGCTTCTCACGTACCAAAACGCGAAAATGCATGAATAATATTCTCTTTGGAGAAACACAACAATATTAGATACCAAAACGCTAAAAAGCAACAAAAGCTCCCTATCTGGAAAAGCAAAACATTACCAAAAGCGTGTCTTTTGAGAGTTTTTACAGCTACTTACGTACCAAAACGCTAAAATGCATGCTAAGCACATTTTATGGAGAAACAGAATAACATTACCAGAAACGTGTATTTTGATTTTTTTTTTAGCTTCTTACGTATAAAAAAAAAGCAAAAATGCATGCAAAGTATCCTAAATGGCGATACGAAAAGAAATAAAAAGACACTTCATTTATCAGTGTTTTGAGATTCTTAGGTAGCAAAATGCATAAACGCATGTATAACATTATATATGAAGAAACAAAAGAACATTACCGAAAACGTATATTTTGAGTGTTTTTTTCACATTTTTACGTAACAAAACGCCAAAATGCATGGAAATCACCCAGTATGGATAAAATAAAGGACATTACGAGAAAGATGTATTATTAGTTTATTTCAGCGTCTTAGGTACCAAACGCGAAAACTATTTAGTACCACTGTATATGGAGAAACAGAACATTACCAAAAACGTTTATTTTGAGTGTTTTTCACAATTTTATGTACCAAAACGTCAAAATGCCTCCAGAGCACCATCTATGGGAAAATAAAACGACATTTCCAGAAACATGTCTTTTGAGTGTTGATGAACGTGGTAGGTACCAAAGTTATAAAAAAACATGGAAAGCTACCTATATGAGAGAAGAAGACAACCAAAAATTTATCTTTTGGGTATTTTCAGCTGCTTACGTACCATAACGCTGAGATGTATGCAAAACACCCTTTATTACCATAAACAATTATTTTTCTTTTTACATATAAAATTCCCTTTTCTTCAATGACACTCAACTGCCCCCCTCTTCTACACTGAACATCCTCGGTCTGTCCTTTACTTATAATCTAAACTGGAAACTTCACATCTCATCTCTAGCTAAAACAGCTTCTATGAAGTTAGGTGTTCTGAGACGTCTCCGCCAGTTTTTCTCACCCCCCAGCTGCTAACTCTGTACAAGGGCCTTATCCGTCCATGTATGGAGTATGCTTCACATGTCTGGGGGGGTTCCACTCATACTGCTCTTCTAGATAGGGTGGAATCAAAAGCTTTTCGTCTCATCAACTCCTCTCCTCTAACTGACTGTCTTCAGCCCCTCTCTCACCGCCGCAATGTTGCATATCTAGCTGTCTTCTACCGCTATTTTCATGCCAACTGCTCTTCTGATCTTGCTAACTGCATGCCTCCCCTCCTTCCGCGGCCTCGCTGCACAAGACTTTCTTCTTTCTCTCACCCCTATTCTGTCCACCTCTCTAACGCAAGAGTTAACCAGTATTCTCAATCATTCATCCCTTTCTCTGGTAAACTCTGGAACTCCCTGCCTGCTTCTGTATTTCCACCTTCCTATGACTTGAATTCCTTCAAGAGGGAGGTTTCAAGACACTTATCCACCAATTTTTGACCACTGCTTTGACCCTTTTATGGGACTGGCATTTCAGTGGGCATTTTTTTTATTAGATTTTTGTTGCCCTTGGCCAGTATCCTTCCTACATAAAAAAAAAATGAAACATAACTGCATGCAAAACACTTTGCAAGGGGAAACGAAAAGACATTAGAAGAAACTTTTATTATGAGTGTTTTTTTTTATTTCTAAGGTACCAAGACCTATTTTGACACATTGAAGACCACTCTATATGGAGAAAAGAACAAGATTCCAAAAATGTGCTTTTTGAGTGTTTTTCACATTGTTAGGTAAGAAAACACTCTATAAAGAGTGTTATTTGTGGGTTTTAGCTTTTTCATACATAACGAACTTAAAAAAAAACTCATAATACACGTTTCTCGTAATACCTTTTCATTTTCTAAACATAGGGTTTTTTGCATGTATTTAGAAGCTTTTATAGGTAACATGATCAAAACCACTCAAAATACATGTTTCTGGTAATGTTATTCTGTTTCTCCATAAAGGGTGTTTTGCATGCGTTTTAGCGTTTTGGTATGTATGAAGCTCAAAAACATGTAAAGGCAGGTTCTTGGTAAAAGTTGGTTTTATTCCCAAATAATGTGATTGCCCTTCTTTTTAGTGCTTTATTGCCTATCACGCTCAAAAAACACTCAAAAGACACTTTTCTGGTAATATAATTTTTTCCCACATAAAGCTAGTTTCGCATGCAATTTTTGGTTTTGGTAACTAAGAATGTGAAAAGCACTCAAAATACATGCATTTGGTAAGGTTGTTCTGTATTCTCAATTAAGAGTGATATTTCTGAGTTTTAGCATTTTGGTATCTAAGAAACTTCTCCATATACACCGAGTTTCTGCGATTTTTGCCTTGTGGCTGATGTGAAACTATAAAACACTCATTATACACGTTTCTTGTAATGTCCTTTTGTATCCCAACATAGAGTGCTTTCCATCCATTTTCGCGTTTTTTGAAGGTAAGAAGCTCAAAAACACTCAAAATATACCTTTTTGGTAATGTTATTCTATTTCTCCACATTCGTTGGTTTGCATCCGTTTTAGCGTTTTTCTACGTAAAACACTGAAAAGACACCTTTTCAGTAATTTTGTGATGGATTCCTACATTGAGTGACTTCCATATTATTTATCGTTTTGGTGCCTAACATGCTGAAAAAAAAACACAAAAGACAGGTTTCTGGTAAGGTCGTTTAATTATCCCATATAGGTGGCTTTGCATGCACTTTAGGGTTTGGTACATAATAGTCCGAAAAAAAAAGCTAAAATTAACTTTTTTCATAAGGTTCTTTTTTCACATAATTTCCCTAAATTTTGGCAGAATTTTGACATCTCGGTACCTATGAAGATGAATAAAAAAATCCTATTTTTTTTTATTGATTGATTTTTTTTTTCTCTATAAAGAGTGTTATTTGTGGGTTTTAGCTTTTTGGTACTTAAAGAACTTAAAAACACTCATAATACACGTTTCTCGAAATGTTCTTTCGTTTCCCAAACATAAGATTCTTTGCATGTATTTAAGCGTTTTTATAGGTAACATGATCAAAAACACTCATAATACATGTTTTTGGTAATGTTATTCTGTTTCTTCATAAAGGGTGTTTTGCATGCGTTTTAGCGTTTTGGTATGTTAGGAGCTGAAAAACACTTAAAGGCAAGTTCTTGGTAAAAGTTGGTTTTATTCCCATGTAATGTGATTGCCCTGCTTTTTAGTGCTTTATTGCCTAACACGCTCAAAAACATTCAAAAGACACTTTTCTGGAAATGTCTTTTTTTTTTTTCCACATAAAGCTAGTTTCGTATGCAATTTGGGATTTTGGTAATCAAAAATGTGAAAAACACTAAAAATACACGCATTTGGTAAGGTTGTTCTGTTTCTCAATTAAGAGTGTTATTGAGCGTTTTGGTATCTAAGAATCTCAAAAACACTTATAATGCACGTTTCTCGTAATGTCGCTTTTTTTTCTTCATTTAGGGTGCTTTGCATGCATTTTGGCATTTTATTTTTTCACGGAAGAGCTGAAAAACACTGAAAATACACGCTTTTGGTAATAAGAACATAAGAACATAAGAAATAAGTAAATATGCAAGAAGGCATCAGGCCTACACGTGGCAGTACTTGTATGAAATATGCCTACGTATTTCCACTTTTCATCCCCATCTATAAATGTGTAATTTTCTCTTACAGTGCCAAATGCCTCAGCACTAACAGCTTGATTACTAAGTCCGTTCCAATCATCTACTACTGTATTTGAAAACCAATTCCTTCCTGTTTCCTTTTTGAACATCAAGTTTTCAGGCTCAAGCCTAAAAACTTAATGTTCTATTTTTCTTGTTCTATCATGGTTACAGATTCTAAGAATTTTCCTTATGTTCCCCTTGTTATAACCCATACGAGTATACCTCTTAAAGACTTCTATCAGGTCCACTCTTAACCTACGTCTCTCTAAAGAATGTAAATTTAACAGCTTGAATCTCGCTTCGTAAGGAATACTCCTCATCCCCTGTATCCTTTTAGTCATTCTCCTTTGAAGTGATTCTAATAGACCTTTATCCTTCCTGTGATGTGGTGACCAGAATAGGACAGCGTAGTCTAAATGAAGTCTGACCAGCGCTAAATGTAACTTTAATATTACTTCGGGAGTTTTACTTTTAGCACTCCTGAAAATTAATCATAATACACTATTTGCTTTGTTTCTGGCCTCTTTGCATTGCTTTCTTAGACGGAGTTCAGAGCTAACTTTAAATCTCAAATATTTTTCTTACCCTGAACCTACCAGAACTTGGTTGTTCATTGTGTAACTACTGTGTGGGTTTCTTCTACTTACGCTAAGTGCTTTGCATTTCTTGATATTAAACTGTATTTGCCGTCTGTCTGTCCATTCGTTCATCCTATCCAAATCTGCCTGCAAGACCATCGATGGTATGCGATTCTGACCTAATTAATCTACATACTCTCGTGTCATCCGCAAATTTACTAACAGCACTACTAATTCCACTATCCAAGTCACTGACATATATTACAAAGAACATCGGCCCTAATACTAATAATCCCTTTATCACCCCACTAATTACTTGACCCCACTCGGATTTAGAGCCGTTTATTACTCTCTCTCCGTTTATTAGCTCTGTCGCCTGCTGCTTGGCCATGACCTTATCCAGATTACTTATAACCTTTTTCCAACTCTTAAATACTCTGAAATATATTTCATCTGGTCCTGGTGACTTGAACTTTTCAGCTTATCTATCTCCTGTTCCACTATCTCTTTTTTTATGGTAATATCTGTCAGCTTCTCATTCTCTTCTACTCTAAATATCTTCTCACTATTCGGCAAATCCTGCATGTTTTCCTGGGCAAAGACAGTTAAAAAATACTCATTCACAATTTTACTAATTTCCTCTCAACAACTAAGCAGGTCCCATTCTGTTGTCTTTAAGGAACTATTGTTTCTCTATTCTTCGTCTTATATGCCTGATAAAATCCCTTGGGGTCCATCTTCGCTTGGCTGGCTACCTTTAATGCTTAACTATTTTTAGCTTTCCTTGTTAAACTCCTGACTTTTCTAATTCATTATATTATGGCCTTAAAACCACTTCCCCTGTCTTTAATCTCATATATACTTCTCTTTCGCCCTATGTAGTGTTTTAACCTCAGTCATCCATTTAGGACCATTTTTCTGTGATCTTATTCTTCTCTAAGTGATGTTCCCTAACTGTCCTGAATGTAATTTATCAACGAAATATTTATTTCGCTTCTCCATAAAGGGTGTTTTGCATGGGTTTTAGCGTTTCTGTACATAAGAACCTATAAAACACGTTTTTAGTAATGTTGTTTTGTATTCCTTTATAGAGCGCTTTCCATGCTTTTTTTTAGCGTTTTGGTGTCTAACACGTTCAAAAACACTGAAAAGACACGTTGATGATAATGTCGTTTCGTTTCCCGATAAAGGGGGCTTCCAATGTATTTTGACTTTTGGTACTTAACAATATGAAAAAAAGTTTAAGTAAAAGTTTTCGGTAGAGTTGTTTTTCCATATAAAGTTCTAATCATGTGTTTTTGAGTCTTGGTACCTAAAAAGCTTAAAATCTCTCATAATACACTTTTTTCGTAATGTCCTTTGTTTTCTCCATGTAGGATGCTTTGCGTGTAATTTGGCACTTTTATACTTAACAAGCACAAAAACAATCAAAATACAAGTTTTTTGGTAATGTTTTTCTGTTTCTCCGTAAAGGTTGTTTTGCATGCGTTTCAGCGATTTCGGACGTAAGAAGGTCAAAAACACTCTAAAGATACTTTCTTGGTAATGTTATTTTATATTGCCAAATAGGGTGCTTTCAATGCTTTTTAGCATTTTGATTCCTAACACTCAAGTAAACACTCAAAAGACACGTTTCCTGTAATATAGTTTTGCTTCTTCATATAGGGATCTGCATGGATTATGATGTTTTGCTACATAATATGAGAAACGCTCAAAATAAAGGTTTCAGGTAATGTTGTTCTTTTTCTCTATATAAGGTGCTATTCATGCGTTTTAGCGTTTTGGTACTTTGGAAGCTCAAAAACACTAATAAAACTTTTTTCTCCTAATGTCTTTCTATTTCCCCATATAGGATGCTTCGTATGTATTTTGACGTTTTGGTACATAACAAGGTAAAGAAAAATAAATAAATAAAAACACGTTTTTGGTGATGTTCTGTTTCTCTATTAAGAGATATAGGATATATTCAATTTTCATTCAAGCGGTTTAGTGTTTGGTACCTAAGAGACTCAAAACACTGACAATGCACGTTTCTCGTAGTGTTCTATCGTTTCCCCATACAGGGTGCTTTACATGCATTTTTAATATGATGTACGTAACAGACTCCAAAAGACTCAAAATACACGTTTTTGATAAGGTTTTTCTATTTGGTAAGGTTATTCGTGTTTGTTGCACGTGTTTTAGCGTTTTGGTACGTAAAAAGTTTAAAACACTTAAAAGACATGCTTATTATTTTGCATTTTTATATAAGGTGTTTTCTATGCTATTTAGCATTTATGTGAAAAACACATAAAAACACATTTCTTACATTATTGTTAAATTTTCTCGTATAGCGAGCAAGCATTATGGTGTTTTGCTACCTGACAATGTGAAAAACATTCAAATTACACGATTTTGGTAATTTGTTTCTCTTTCTCCATACAGTGTGCTACTCATTTATTTTAGCGTTTTGGTACCTAAGAAGCTAGAAAAAAAAAATTCATAATACACGTTCTTTGTTATGTCCTTTCATTTCCTCATATAGGGTCTTTTTTGTGCTTTGGTACCTAACAGGGTGTTTGCATGTATTTTGACATTTTAGTTTGTAAGAACCTAAAAAAAAAGAAACACTCCAAAGACACGTTTTAGTAAAGTTGTTTTGTATTTCCCTATAGGGTGATTTCGTTGCTTCTTACTGATTTGGTGCCTAACACGCACAAAAAAATAACAAAAGACAAGTTTCTAGTTATTTCGTTTCGTTTCTTCATATAGGTTGCTTTACATGCATGTTGGCGTTTTGGTAATTATCAATGTAAAAAAAATACACGTTTTTGGTAAGGTTGTTTTTTTTCTTCAGAGGACTATTGAAGCTTTTTACTGATTTGGTACTTAAGAAAGTAATAAAAAAAAAATAACATAAACGTTTCTCGTAATGTCCTTTCATTTCCATATGCAGGGTGTTTTGTTTGATGATAAGCGATTTTGTACATAATACGCTTAAAGACACTCAAAATACACGTTTTTTGGTAAATGTATTCTGTTTCTCTATATAGGGTATTTTCATGCGTTTTTAATGTCGTTTCATATATCTATTTCTCCATATAGGGTGTTATTCATGCGTTTTACTCTTTTGATACTAAAAAGGTCAAAAACACTCATAATACACGTTTCTCGTAATGACTTCATTTTTCCCATATAGGGTATTTTCGATTCATTTAGACGTTTTTTACGTAACAATCTTACAAAACACTCAAAATACTTGTTTTTTGGTAATGTTATTCTGTTTCTCCATAAAGGATGTTTTCTATGTTTTTTTTTTATCGTTTTGGTACGTAGGACACTCAAGGGAAACGTTTTCTTAATGTTGTTTTGTATTCCCATATCAGGTGATTTATATGCTTTTTAGCATTTTTGTGCCTAACACGCTGAAGAACACATTTTAGATACGTTTCTGAAATTTCGTTTCCTTTCCCCAAATAGGGGGCTTTACATGCATTATGGCGTTTTGATTCATAACAATGTGAAAACACTGAAAATTTACGTTTTTGGTAATGTTATTTCATATAGAGTGTTATTCATGCATTTTAGCGACTTCGTATCTAATAAGTAAAAAAAAAAAAAAAAACACCAATAGCACACATTTTAATAACGTCTTTTCATTTTCCCATTTAAGATATTATATATGCATTTTGGTGTTTTTCTACTTAACTAACTCAGAAAAACTCGAAATATTTGTTTTTGATATTATTTCTCCGTTTTTTTTTCATGCGATTTAGCGTTTCGGTACGTAAAAAAGTAAAAAATAATGAAAACACACGTTTATGGTAAAGTTGTTTTGTTTTCCTTTATAGGGTGCTTTCCATGCTTTTTAGCGTTTTGGTGCCTAGCACGCCAATAAACATTCCAAAGGCACTTTTCTGGAAATCGCGTTTCCTTTCCTCATATAGGGTACAAAAACATGTATTAGTAGTGTTTTCGAAAACGCCAAAGTGCATGCAAAGTAAGCTATACGGGAGAAACAAAACGTGTCTTTTGAATGTTTTCAGCTGTTTACGTACCAAAACACTAAAATGCAGGGAAAAGAAACTTCATGGAGAAACAAAATATTATTGCCAAAAACGTGTATTTTGAATGTTTTTAAGCTTATTACGTACCAACACGCAAAAATTCATCCATTTCATTTTATTTTGGTGCTTTTCAACGTTAGCACCAAAACTCTAAAGAGCATGGAAGACACTCTATATAGAAATCAAAACAACATTATCAAAATGGTGTCTTTTGAGTGTTTTTGAGCTTCTTACGTTCCAAAATGCTAAAACGATAAATAGCCTTTATCGGGAGACATTACCAAAAACGTATGATTTAAGCGTTTTCCGCCTTAATATATGTACTAATCACGTGTTTCAGTATTTTATTACCTAAGAAGCTCAAAAACACTTATAATATACGTTTTTGGTAATGTTTTTCTGTTTTTCATATACGTATGGTATTCTGTGTAGATTGTCGTACCTAACATGAGGAAAACACCCATTTTTTTGGTTAATGCTTTTTTCTCCATATAGAGTGATATTCACGTATGTTAGTGTTTTCGTACATAAGAAGTTAAAAAACACTCATAATAATATTTTTTCTTAATAACTTTTAGTTTGTCAATGTCCGTTAATTTGTGTGCATTTTGGCGTTTTCGTACCCAACAAGCTCAAAAAGACTCAAAACACACATTTTTGGTAATGTTCTATTTCACCATAAAGGATGTTTTGCACGCTTTTTAGAAATTTGGTACGTAAGAAGCTCAAAAACATTCAAAAGACACGTTTTCGATATTATATATGTATATATTTTTTTTTGTTGGGGTTGGTTTCTATTATGCTCAAAACACTGAAATGACACGTTTCCGGTAATATAATTTCTTTAAATCAAATAGTGTGCTGTCTGCATTTTGGCGTTTTGGTAGCTAATGATCGGGAAATCTCTCAAAAAACACGTTTATAGTAATGTCCTCTTTCTCCATAAAGGGTGTTTTTCATGCGTTTTAGAGTTTTAGTACGTAAGAAACTGAAAAACACTCAAAAGACAAGTTTTTGTTAATATTGATTGCTTTTCCTATACAGGTTGTCTTGCATGCACTTTGGTGTTTTTGTATCTAACAAGCTCAAAAACACTCAGCATACAAGTTTTTCGTAATGTTGGTCTGTTTCTTTATGTATGGTGTTCACTATGCTTTTAGGCGTTTTGGTACCTATCATGGGGAAAAAACTCATAAAGTACGCTTTTGGTAATGTTGTTTTGTTTCTGCAAATATAGTATTATTTACGTGTTTTAGACTTTTGGTATCTATGAAGCTGAAAAAGACATAATACACCTTTATGTTAATATCGTTTCATTTACCTATATAGGGTAATTTACATATATTTTGGCGTTTTGTTACCTAACAAGCTAAAAAAAATTTCAGAACATACGTTTTTGCTAATATTGTTTCGGACATCTTTTATCGTTTTGTTACGTAAGAAGCTCAAAAACACTCGATTTTGTTAAGGTTATCTCGTTTGCCCATGTAGAGTGTTTTCCTTGCTTTTTAAGCGTTTTGCTGCCTAATATGCTCAAAACACCTAAATGAAAAGTTTCTGGTGATGTTTTGCTAATGGTTTTGTTAAAGTTTTTTTTTTCCCTCATATAGAATAATATTCACGTGTTTTAGTGTTTTGGTACAAAAAAATAAATAAATAAATAAAAATACTCATAATACACGTTTCTGTTAATATCGTTTCGTTTCCTCAAATAGGGTCCTTTGCATGCAATATGGGGTTTATGGGGCAATATGGGTACCTAACAAGTTAAAAGACTGAGATAAGAATTTTTTGCTAAAATTTCCCATAAATGTTTCTTTGCTCACATTTTAGTGTTTTGTACTCTCAAAAACACTAAAAAGAAACGTTTTTGACAATGTTGTTTTCTTTTCTCATATAGAGCTATTTCCATGCTTTTTAGCTTTTTGTTGCCTAATTTGCTCGAAAATTTCCAAATGGCACGTTGCAGGTACTATCTTTTAGTTACTCCAGACAAGGTATTCTACATGCATTCTGTCGTTTTGGTACCTAACTTAAAAACACTTAAAACACACGTTTTTTTTTAATGTTCTATTTCTCAGTAAAGTGCGTTTTCAATCCCTTTTAGAGTTTCGGTACGTACGAAGCTGAAAAACACTCAAAAGATATGTTTTTGGTAATATTTTTTTTTCTTCTTCTATAGGGTGCTTTGCATGTACTTTGGCGTTTTGATAACTCACAAACTCAAAAATATTCATAATACATGTTTCTGATCATATCGTTCTGTTTCTTCATATAGGATGCTTTATATGTATTTTGGCGTTTTGGTCCCTAACATGGGGAAAAGCACCCATAATACACGTTTTTCGTAATAATGATCTGTTTCTTCATATAGAATGCTATTTACGTGTTTTAGCGTTTCGTTACATAAGAAGATGAAAAACAGCGTTAATATCTTTTCTTTTCTCCATATCTGAAACTTTGCATGCATTTTGGCGATTACTCATCTAACAAGCTCAAAAAGACTCAAACACAAGTTTTTGTTTAGTTTAGTTATCGTTTTGTTACGTAAGAAGCTTAAAAGCACACAAAGTACTCGATTTTGTTGAAGTTGTTTCATTTTCCTATATAGGGTATTTTCCATGTTTTTTTTTAACGTTTTGGTGCCTAATACCCTAAAAAAAAAAAAAAAACACCTAAATGACACGTTTTTAGAAATGTCGTTTCGTTACTTCATATAGGCGCTCTGCATGCATTTTGGCGTTTTACTACTTATTACGCTGATAACTCAAAATACACCTTGTTGGTATTTTTTTTTCAACACAAACAGTGTTTTCCATGCGTTTTACCGTTTTAGTACGTAAGCTGAAAAACACTCGACACAATTTTTGCGTTTTTTCTATGTAAAACACTGAGAAGATACATTTTCAGTAATTTTGTTTTGGATTCCCATATAGAGTGAGCTCCTTATTATTTATCATTTTGGTGACTAACATGCTGAAAAACACTCAAAAGACAGATTTCTGGTAAGGTCGTTTAATTTCCTTATATAAGAGGCTTTGAATGCAGTTTAGGGTTTGGTACATAACAGTCCGAAAAAAAAGCTAAAATCAATTTTTTTGATAATTTTCTCTTATCATATAATTGCCTTGAATTTTCCCAGAATTTTGGCATTTCGGTACCTATGAAGATGAATAACAAAAAAAAAATCCTATTTTTTTTTATTTTTTATTTATTTATTTTTCTAAATAAAGAGTGGGTTTTAGGGTTTTGGTACTAAACAAACTTAAAAACACTCATAATATACGTTTCTCGTAATGTCCTTTTCTTTCCCAAACATAAGGTTCTTTGCATGTATTTAAGCGTTTTTATAGATAACACGATCAAAAACACTCAAAATACATGTTTTTGGTAATTTTATTCTGTTTCTCCATAAAGTTTGTTTTACATGCGTTTTAGCGGTTTAGTATATAAGGAGCTCAAAAACACTTAAAGGCATGTTCTTGATAAAAATTGGTTTTATTCAAATGTAATGTGATTCCCCTGCTTTTTAGTGCTTTATTGCCTATCAGGCTCAAAAACACTCAAAAGACATTATTCTGGTAATGTCATTTTTTTCTCACATAAAGCTGGTTTCGCATGCAATTTGGGGTTTTGGTAACTAAGAATGTGAAAAGCTCTCAAAATACACCTATTTAGTAAAGTTGTTCTGTTTTTCAATTAGGAATGTTATTCATGAGTTTCAACATTTTGGTATGTAGAAAACTTCTCCATATCCACATGTTTTTGCGTTTTTTGCCTTTTGGTTCTTTTGAACTATAAAACACTCATTATACACTTTTCTTGCAATGACCTTTTATTTCCTAATATAGAGTGCTTTGCATCAATTTTCATGTTATTTGTAGGTAACAAGCTCAGAAAAACTCAAAATATACCTTTTTGATAATGTTTTTCTATTTTTTTTATATTGGTTTGTTTGCATCCGTTTTACCGTTTTTCTACGTAAGACACTGAGAAGACACGTTTTCAGTAATTTTGTTTTGAATTCCCATATAGAGTGAGTTCCTTATTTATTTATCGTTTTGGTGCCTAACATTCTGAAAAAAAAAAAACACTCAAAACACAGATTTCTCTTAAGGTCGTTTAATTTCCTCATATAGGAGGCTTTGCATGCAATTTAGGGTTTGGTATATAACAGTCCGAAAAAAAAAAGCTAAAATTAACTTTTTTGATAATTTTCTTTTATCATATAATAGTCCTGAATTTTCCCAGAATTTTGGCATCTCGGTACATATGAAGATGAATATAAAAAAAAAATCCTATTTTTTCATTTTCTTACTTTTTTTTTTCTAAATAAAGAGTCTTATTTGTGCGTTTTAGCTTTTTGGTACATAAGGAACTTAAAAACACTTATAATACACATTTCTCGTAGTGTCCTTTCGTTTCGCAAACACAAGGTTCTTTGCATGTATTTGAGCGTTTTTATAGATAACATGATAAAAAAACACTCAAAATATATGTTTTTGGTAATCTTATTTTGTTTCTCCATAAAAAGTGTTTTGCATGCGTTTTAGCGTATTGGTATGTAATGAGCTCAAAAACACTTAAAGGCAAGTTCTTGGTAAATGTTTTTATTCCCATCTAATGTGATTGCCCTGCTTTTTAGTGCTTTATTGCCTAACACGCTCAAAAACACTCAAAAGACACTTTTCTTGTAATATCATTTGTTTTCCCACATAAAGCTAGTTTTGCATGGAATTTGGGGTTTTGGTAACTAAGAATGTGAAAAAAAACTCAAAACACAGGCGTTTAGTAAGGTTGTTCTATTTCTTAATTAAAAGTGTTATTCATGAGTTTCAGCATTTTAGTATGTAAGAAACTTTTCTAATACACACATTTGCTAAAGTATTTCTGTTTCAAATTTAAAAGTGTTATTCATGAGTTTCAACTTTTTGGTATGTCAGAAACTTCTTTATGTACACGAGTTTTTGAGTTTTTTACCTTGTGGTTCTTCTCAAACTATAAAACACTCATACACGTTTCTCGTAATGTCTTTTTCTTTGCCAATATAAAGTGCTTTCCATCCATTTTTGCATTTTATGTAGGTAACAAGCTCAAACCACATCAAAATATATCTTTTTGGTAATGTTATTCTATTTCTTCATATTGGTTGGTTTACATCCGTTTTAGCGTTTTCCTTCGTAAATCACTGAAAGACACGTTTTCAGTAATATTTTTGAAATTGCTGAAAACACTCAAAAGACAGGTTTCTGGTAAAGTCGTGTAATTTCCCCATATAGGAGGATTTTCCTGCACTTCAAGGTTTGTACATAACTCCGGAAAAAAGCTAGAATTATTTTTTATGATGATTTCTTTTTTATAAAATTTCCATGAATTTTGCCAGAATTTTGGCATCTCGGTACCTAAGAAGATGAATAACAAAAAAAAAAATTCTCTATAAAGAGTGTTTTTTTCTGGGTTTTAGCTTTTTGGTACTGAAGGAACTTAAAAACACTCATAATACACGATTTTCGTAATGTCCTTTTGTTATACAAGCATAGGGTTCTTTACATGTATTTAAGCGTTTTTATAGGTTACATGATGAAAAACACTCAAAATACATGTTTTTCGTAATGTTATTCTGTTTCTCCATAAAGGGTGTTTTGCATGCGTTTTAGCGATTTGGCATGTAAGGAGTTAAAAAACACTTAAATGCAAGTTCTTCGTAAATGTTGGTTTTATTCCCATGTAATGTGATTGTTCTGCTTTTTAGTGCTTTGTTGCATATCACGCTCAAAAACACTAATAAGACACTTTTTTGGTAGTCATTTTTATTCCCACATGAAGGTAGTTTCGCATGTAATTTGGCATTTTCGTAACTAAGAATGTGAAAAACACTCAAAATACACAATTTGGTAAGGTAGTTCTGTTTATCGATTAAAAGTGTTATTCTTGCATTTTATCTTTTTTTTTCTATGTAAGAAATTTCTCTATATACACAAGTTTTTGCGTTTATTGCCTTGTGGTTCTTTTAAAACTTACGTTTCTCGTAATGTCCTTTTGTTTCCTAATATAGAGTGCTTTATATTCATTTTTGCATTTTTTTGTAGGTAAAAAGCTCCAAAACACTCAAAATAAATCTTTTTGGTAAAGTTATTCTATTTCTTCATATAGGTAGGTTTGCATCCGCTTTAGCGTTTTTCTACGTAAAACACTGAAAAGACACGTTTTCAGTAATTTTCAGTTTTCAGTAATTAACTTCCATATTATTAATCTTTTTGGTGCCTAACATGCTGAAAAACACTGAAAAGACAGGTTTCTGGTAAAGTCGTTTAACTTCCCTATATAGGTGGCTTTGCATGCACTTTAGGGTTTGGTACATAACAATCCGAAAAAAAAGCTATAATTAACTTTTTTGGTAATGTTCTTTTTTCCACATAAATTCCCTGAATTTTAGCAGAATTTTGGCATCTCGGTACCTATAAGGATGAATAACAAAAAAAAAAAAATCCTATTTTTTAATTTTTTTGTTTATTATTATTATTATTTTTTTGTAAATAAAGAGTGTTATTTGTGGGTTTTAGCTTTTAGGTACTGAAGGAACTTAAAAAAAAACACTCATAATACACGTTTCTCGTAATGTCCTTTCGTTCCCCAAACATAAGGTTCTTTGCATGTATTTAAGCGTTTTTATAGAAAACATGATCAAAAACACTCAAAATACATGTATTTGGTAATATTATTCTGTTTCTCTATAAAATGTATTTTGCATGCGTTTTAGCGTTTTGGTATGTAAGGAGCTCAAAAACATTTAAAGGCAAGTTCTTGGTAAAATTTGGTTTTATTCCCATGTAATGTGATTGCCCTTCCTTTTTAGTGCTTTATTGCGTAACACGTTCAAAAACACTCAAAAGACATGCAAGGCCTCGCATATGAGGAAATTGAAGACATTACCAGAAATCTGTCTTTTGAGTGTTTTTCATCATGTTAGGCACCAAAACGATAAATAATAAGGAACTCACTCTATGTGGGAATCCAAAAAAAAATTACTGAAAACTTGTCTTCTCAGTGTTTTACGTAGAAAAACGCTAAAACTGATGCAAACCAACCAATATCAAGAAGCAGAAAAACATTATTAAAAATGTATATATTGAGTGTTTTTGAGCTTGTTACCTACAAAGAAACGCAAAAATTGATACAAAGCACTCTATATTGGGAAACAAAGGGATATTGCGAGAAAAGTGTATAATGAATGTTTTATAGTTCAAAAAAACCACAAGGCAAAAAACGCAAAAACTCGTGTATATGGAGAAGTTTCCTAGATACCAAAATGCTGCAACTCATGAATAACACTCTTAATTGAGAAACTGAATGTGTGTCAAAAACACAAAAAAAGGCAAGTTCTTCGTAAAAATTGGTTTTACTCCCATGTAATATGATTGCCCTGCTTTATTGCCTAACACGTTCAAAAACACTCAAAGACACTTTTCTGGTAATGTCATTTTTTTCCCACATAAAGCTAGTTTTGCATGGAATTTGGGGTTTTGGTAACTAAGAATGTAAAAAAAAAACACTCAAAATACACGCATTTAGTAAGGTTGTTCTGTTTCTTGATTAAGAGTGTTATTCATGTGTTTCAGCATTTTGGTATCTTAGAAACTTCTCCACACAGACGAGTTTTTGCGTTTTTTGCCTTGTGATTCTGGTGAAACTATAAAACACTCATTATACACGTTTCTCGTTATGTCCTTTTTTTTTTTCCTAATATACAGTGCTTTGCATCCATTTTTGCGGTTTTTTTTTCATGCAACAAGCTCAAAAACACACAAAATATACTTTTCTGGTAGTGTTATTCTATTTTTTCATATTGGTGTGTTTGCATCCGTTTTAGCATTTTTCTACGTAAATCTTTTAAAAGACATGTTTTCAGTAATTTTGTTTTGGATTTCTATATAAAGTGACTTTCATATTAGCTATCGTTTTGGTGCCTAACATGCGGAAAAAACACTCAAAAGACAGGTTTCTTGTAAAGTCTTTAAATTTTCCCAAATAGGTGGCTTTGCATACACTTTATGGTTTGGTACATAACTCTGAAAAAAAAGGTAAAATTAACTTTTTCGATAATGTTCTTTTTTCCAAATAATTTCCCTGAATTTTTGCAGAATTTTGGCATATTGGTACCTATGAACATCAATAACAAAAAAATAAAAATGCTATTTTTTTATTTATTTATTTTTTTCTCTATAAAGAGTGTTATTTGTAGGTTTTAACGTTTTGGTACTTAAGGAACTTAAAATCATTCATAATACACATTTCTCGTAATGTCCTTTCGTTTCCCAAATATAGGGATCTTTGCATGTATTTCAGCGTTTTTTACAGGTAACATGTTAAAAAAACACTCAAAAACACTTACTTTTGTTAATGTTATTCTGCTTCTCCATAAAGGAGTGTATTTTGACATTTTAGTTCGTAAGAATCTAAAAAAACACTCTAAAGAGACGTTTTATAAGTTTTGTATTCCCCTATAGGGTGATTTCGTTGCTTCTTACTGATTTGGTGCCGAACACGCTCAAAATATAACAAAAGACAAGTTTCTAATTATTTTGTTTCATTTCTTCATATAGGTTGCTTGACATGCATGTTGGCATTTTAGTAATTATCAATGTAAAAAAATACACGTTTTTGGTAAGTTTGTTCTTTTTCTTCAGAGCACTATTGAAGCTTTTTACTGATTTGGTACTTAAGAGAGTAATAATAAAAAAAAAAACATAACAAACGTTTCTCGTAATGTCCTTTCATTTCCATATGCAGGGTGTATTGTTTGATGATAGGCGATTTTGTACATAACAAGCTCAAAAACACTCAAAATACACGTTTTGGGTAAATGTATTCTGTTTCTCCATATAGGGTATTCTCATGCGTTTTTAATGTCGTTTCATATACGAGTATCTATATATGGGTCTTTGCATGCATTTTGGCTTTTTGGTAACTAACAATGTCATAACACTCAAAATGACGTTCTTTTTTTTTTTGGCAATATTGTTCTTTTTCTCCATATAGAGCGTTATTCATGCGTTTTACCCTTTTGATACTAAGAAGGTCGAAAACACTCATAATACACGTTTCTCGTAATGTCTTCATTTTTCCTATATAGGGTATTTTCGATTCATTTAAGCGTTTTTACATAACAATCTTATAAAACATTAAAAATACTTGTTTTTGGTAATGTTATTCTGTTTCTCCATAAAGGATGTTTTCTGTTTTTTTTTTTTATCGTTTTGGTACGTAGGACACTCAAAAGAAAAGTTTTATTTATGTTGTTTTGTATTCCCATATCAGGTGATTTGTATGCTTTTTAGCATTTTTGTGCCTAACACGCTGAAGAACACATTTTAGACACGTTTCTGAAGTCTCGTTTCCTTTCCTCAAATAGGGGGTTTTACATGCATTATGGCGTTTTGATTCATAACAATGTGAAAACACTGAAAATATACGTTTTTGGTAATGTTATTTCATATAGAGTGTTATTCATGCATTTTAGCGACTTCGTACCTAATAAGTTAAAAAAAAACACCAATAGTACACATTTTAATAACGTCTTTTCATTTTCCTATTTAAGATACTATATATTCATTTTGGCGTTTTTCTACTGAACTAACTCAAAAACACTCGAAATATTTGTTTTTGATATTATTTCTCCGTTTTTTTTTTTTCATGCGATTTAGCGTTTCAGTACGTAAGAAAGTAAAAAATAATGAAAACACACGTTTATGGTAAAGTTGTTTTGTTTTCCTTTATAGGGTGCTTTCCATGCTTTTTTAAATTTTTTTTTTATAATATTATTTCTTCATGTTTTTTTTTTTTTTTTATGCCTTTTAGCGTTTCGGTAGGTAAGAAACTCAAAAACACTGAAAACAGACGTTTTTGGTTAAGTTGTTTTGTTTTCCTTTATAGGGTGCTTTCCATGCTTTTTAGCGTTTTGGTGCCTAGCACTCCAATAAACATTCAAAAGGCACTTTTCTGGAAATCGCGTTTCCTTTCCTCATTTGGGGTACAAAAACATGTATTAGTAATGTTTTCGAAAACGCCAAAATGCATGGAAAGTAAGCTATACTGGAGAAACAAACAAAAACGTGTCTTTTGAGTGTTTTCAGCTTTTTACGTACCAAAACACTATAATGCATAGAAAAGAAACTTCATGGAGAAACAGAATAATATTGTCAAAAACGTTTCTTTTTAGTGTTTTTGAGCGTACAAAACGCTAAAATGTGAGCAAAGAAACATTTATGAGAAACTTTAGCAAAAAATTCTTATTTCAGTGTCTTTTAACTTGTTAGGTACTAGACCCCATATTGCATGCAAAGAACCCTATTTAAGGAAACGAAACGATATTAAAAGAAACGTGCATTATGAGTGTTTTTATTTTTATTTTTTTTATGTACCAAAACGCTAAAACACGTGAATATTACTCTATATGAGAGAGAGAAATAAAAAAAACAAACATTAACAAAACCAGTAGCAAAACCACCAGAAACTTGTCATTTAGGTGTTTTGAGCGTATTAGGCAGCAAAACGCTAAAAAAGCAAGGAAAACACCCTATATGGGAAAACAAGATAACATTAACAAAATCGAGCGTTTTTGAGCTTTTTACGTACCAAAACGATAAAAGGCGTCCAAAACAATATTAGCAAAAACGTATGTTCTGAGATTTTTTTTAGCTTGCTAGGTAACAAAACGCCAAAATGTATGCAAATTACCCTATATAGGTAAAAGAAACGATATTAACATAAAGGTGTATTATGTCTTTTTCAGCTTCATAGATACCAAAAGTCTAAAACACGTAAATAATACTATATTTGCAGAAAGAAAACAACATTACCAAAAGCGTACTTTATAAGTTTTTTTTCCCCATGATAGGTACCAACACGCCTAAAAGCATAGTGAACACCATACATAAAAAAAAAAAAACAGACCAACATTACGAAAAACTTGTATGCTGAGTGTTTTTGAGCTTGTTAGATACAAAAACACCAAAGTGCATGCAAGAGAACCTTTATAGGAAAAGCAATCAATATTAACAAAAACTTGTCTTTTGAGTGTTTTTCAGTTTCTTACGTACTAAAACTCTAAAACGCATGAAAAAAAAACCCTTTCTGGAGAAAGAGGACAACATTACTATAAACTCGTGTTTTGAGAGTTTTCCCGATCATTAGCTACCAAAACGCCAAAATGCAGACAGCACACTATTTGATGTAAAGAAATTATATTACCGGAAACGTGTCATTTGAGTGTTTTGACCATATTAGAAACCAACCCCACAAAAAAAAAAAAAAAAACATGGAGAACTCTATATAGGAAAAAAAAAGAATATAAAACATCGAAAACGTGTCTTTTGAATGTTTTGAGCCTCTTACGTACCAAATTTCTAAAAAGCGTGCAAAACATCCTTTATGGTGAAATAGAACATTACCAAAAATGTGTGTTTTGAGTGTTTTTGAGCTTGTTGGGTACGAAAACGCCAAAATGCACACAAATTAACCAAACAAATGGGTTTTTTCCTCATGTTAGGTACAACAATCTCTACAGAATACCATATATAAAAAACAGAACAACATTACCAAAAACGTATATTATAAGTGTTTTTGAGCTTCTTAGGTAATAAAATACTGAAACACGTGATTAGCACATCCATTTAGGCGTTTTGGTTTCTAAAAAGCTGGAAAACGCTTAAATCATACGTTTTTGGTAATGTCTCCCGATAAAGGCTATTGTGCAAGCGTTTTAGCATTTTGGAATGTAAGAAGCTCAAAAACACACAAAAGACACCATTTTGATAATGTTGTTTTGATTTTTATATAGAGTGTCTTCCATGCTCTTTAGAGTTTTGGTGGCTAACGCTGAAAAGCCCCGAAATAACATTTTTTTCTGGGAATGTCGCCTCTTTACCTTATAAAGGGTGAAATGGATTAATTTTTGCGTATTGGTACGAAATAAGCTGAAAAACATTCAAAATACACGTTTTTGGCAAATGTGTATTATGAGTTTTTTTTTTTATAGTTCAAAAGAACCAAAAGGCAAAAAACACAGAAACGTGTATATGGAGAAGGTTCCTAGATACCAAAATGCTGAAACTCATGAATAACACTCTTAACTGAGAAACAGAACAACCTTACTAAATGCGTGTATTTTGAGTGCTTTTCACATTCTTAGTTACCAAAACCCCAAATTGCATGCGAAATAACCTTTATGTGAGAAAAAAAATGACATTACCAGAAAAGTGTCTTTTAAGTGTTTTTCGGCGTGATAGGCAATTTTGGTATCCAAAATGCAAAGTACTAAAAAGCAGGGCAATGATATTACATTGGAATAACACCAATTTATACCAAAAACTTGCCTTTAAGTGTTTTTGAGCTGCTTAAATACCAAACCGCTAAAACGCATGCAAAACAAACTTTATGGAGAAAGAGAATAACATTACCAAAAACATGTATTTTGAGTGTTTTTTATCATGTTATCTATAAAAACGCTTAAATACATGGAAAGAACATTATGTTTGGGAAACAAAAGGACATTACGAGAAAAGTGTATTATGAGTGTTTTTTTAAGTTCCTTAAGTACCAAAAAGCTAAAACCCACAAATAACACTCTTTATTTAGAAAATAAAAAATAAAAAAAATTTTAAAAATAGGAATTTTTTTTTTTTTTTTGTTATTCATATTCATAGGTACCGAGATGCCAAAATTCTGGGAAAATTCAGGGCAATCATATGATAAAAAAATATTATCAAAAAAGTTAATTTCAGCTTTTTTTTCGGATTGTTATGTACCAAACCCTAAAGTGCATGCAAAATCTCCTATATGAGGAAATTAAACGACCTTACCAGAAATCTGTGTTTTGAGTGTTTTTTTTAGCATGTTAGGCACCAAAACGATAAATAATATGGAACTCACTCTATATGGGATTCCAAAACAAAGTTACTGAAAACGTGTCTTCTCAGTGTTTTACGTAGAAAATCGCTAAAACGGATGCAAAGCAACCAATATCAAGAAATAGAAAAACGTTACTAAAAAGTTACTAAAAAAGTTACTAAAAAAGTTACTAAAAAGATATATTTTGCTACCTACAAAAAAAAAAAAAAACGCGAAAATTGATGAAAAGCACCCTATATTGGGAAACAAAAGGACATTGCAAGAAAAGTGTATAATGAGTGTTTTATAGTTCAAAAGAACCACAAGGCAAAAAACGCAAAATATCGTGTATATGGAGAGGTTACCTAGATACAAAAATGCTAAAACTCATGTATAACACTCCTAATTGAGAAACAGAAAAACCTTAATAAATGCATGTGTTTTTTAGTCCTTTTCACATTCTTAGTTACCAAAATCCCAAATTGCATGCAAAAATAGACTTGTGGGATAAAAAAAATGACTTTACCAGAAAATGTCTTTTGAGTGTTTTTGACCGTGATAGGCAATAAAGCACTAAAAAAGAGGGATATCACATTACATTGGAGGAAAACGAATTTTTACCAAGAACTTGCCTTTAAGTGTTTTTGAGTTCCTTATATACCAAAACACTAAAACGCATTGAAAACACTCTTTATGGTGAAACAGAATAACATTAACAAAAACATGTATTTTGAGTGTTTTTTTTTTTATCATGTTACCAATAAAAACGCTTAAATACATGCAAAGAACACTATTTTTGGGAAACGAAAGGAGATTACGAGAAACGTGTATTATGAGTGTTTTTAAGTTCATTAATTACCAAAAAGCTAAAAGCCACAAATAACACTCTTTATTGAGAAACAATAAATAAATAAAAAAAAATGCAATATTTTTTTCTTTCTTATTCATCTTCACAGGTACCGACATGCCAAAATTCGGGCAAAATTCAGGAAATTATGTGAAATAAGAACATTATCGAAAAAGTTAAATTAAGTTTTTATCGGACTGCTATGTACCAAACCCCTAAAGTGCATGCAAAGCCACATATATGGGGAAATTAAATGTCTTTGCCAGAAAACGGTCTTATGAGTGTTTTTCAGCATGTTAGGAACCAACACCATAAATAATATGGAAGTCAATCTATATGGGTATCCAAAACAAAATTACTAAAAACGTGTTTTTTCGGTGTTTTACGTAGAAAAACGCTAAAACGGATGCAAACCAATAAATATGAAGAAATGAAATAACATTACCAAAAAAGGTATATTTTGAGCATTTTTGAAATTGTTACCTACAAAAAACACGAAAATGGATGGAAAGCACTCTATATTGGGAAGCAAAAGGACATTACGAGGAACGTGTATAATGAGTGTTTTATAGTTTCACAAGAACTACAAGGCAAAAAATGCAAAAACTTGTGTATATAGAGAAGTTTCTTACATTCCAAAATGCTGAAACTCTGGAACAACACTCTTAATTGAGAAACAGAACCATCTTACTTAATGCGTGTATTTTGAGTGGTTTTCATATCCTTAGTTACCAAAACTCCAAATTACATGCGAAACCAGCTTTATGTGGGAAAAAAAAATGACATAACCAGAAAAATGTCTTTTGAGTGTTTTTGAGCGTGTTAGGCAATAAAGCACTAAAAAGCAGGGCAATCACATTACATTGAAACAAAACCAATTTTTAACAAGAACTTGCCTTTAAGTGTATTTGAGCTCGTTATATACCAAAACACTAAAATGCATGCAAAATACACTTTATGGTGAAACAGAATAACATTACCAAAAACATGTATTTTGAGAGTTTTTGATCATGTTACCAATAAAAACGCTTAAATACATGCAAAGAACCCCATTTTGGGAAAATGAAAGGACATGACGAGAAACGTGTATTATGAGTGCTTTTAAATTCATTAAGTACGAAAAAGCTAAAAGCCACAAATTACACTCTTTATTGAGAAAAAAAAAAAAACTTTTTTTTTCATTCTTATTCATCTTCACAGGTAATGAGGTGCCAAAATTCGGGAAAATTTCAGGAAATTATATGAAATAAGGACATTATCAAAAAAGTTAAATTTAGCTTTTTTTTTCGGACTGTTATGTACCAAACCCCTAAAGTGCATGCAAAGCCACCTATATGGGGAAATTAAATGTCTTTGCCTGAAAACTGTCTTATGAGTGTTTTTCAGCATGTTAGGAACCAACACGATAAAACCCAAGGAAGTCAATCTATATGAGAATCTAAAACAAAATTACTGAAAACGTGTCTTTTCGGTGCTTTACGTAGAAAACGCTAAAATGGATGCAAAACAACCAAAATGAAGAAATAGAATAACATTACCAAAAAGGTATATTTTTTTGTGTTTTTGAAATTGTTACCTACAAAAAACGGGAAAATGGATGGAAAGCACTCTATATTGGGAAGCAAAAGGCACCAAAAAGCATGTTAGGCACCAAAACGATAAATAATATGAAAGTCACTCTATATGGAAATCCAAAACAAAATTACTGGAAACGTGTCTTCTAAAAGATTTACGCAGAGAAACGCTAAAACAGATGCAAACCAACTAATATAAATAAATAGAATAACATTACCAAAAAAGTATATTTTGTGTGTTTTTGAGCATGTTACATAAAAAAAAAACGCGAAAATGGATGCAAAGCACTCTATATAAGGAAAAAAAAAAAGGACATAACTAGAAGCGTATATAATGAGTGTTTTATAGTTTCACCAGAATCACAAGGCAAAAAACGCAAAAACTCGACTGTATGGAGAAGTTTCTAAGATACCAAAATTCTGAAACTCACGAATAACACTCTTAATCAAGAAACAGAACAACCTTACTAAATGCGTGTATTTTGAGTGTTTTTTTTACATTCTTAGTTACCAAAACCCCAAATTCCATGCGAAACTAGCTTTATGTGGGAAAAATATGACATTACCAGAAAAGTGTCTTTGAGTGTTTTTTAGCGTGTTAGGCAATAAAGCACTAAAAAGCAGGGCAATCATATTACATATTACATATTACGAAGAACTTGCCTTTTAGTGTTTTTGACACGCATTTAGTAAGGTTGGTCTGTTTCTCAATTAAGAGTGTTATTCACGAGTTTCTGCATTTTGGTATCTAGAAAACTTCTCCATATACACGAGTTTTTGCGTTTTTTGCCTTGTGGTTTTTTTGAACTATAAAACATTCATTATACACTTTTCTTGCAATGTCCCTTTGTTTCCCAATATAGAGTGCTTTGTATCAATTTTTGCGTTTTTTTTTTTTTTGTAGGTAACAAGCTCAAAAACACTCAAAATATACATTTTTGGTAATGCTTTTCTGCTTCTTGATATTGGTTGGTTTGCGTAAACACGTAAAAACACTGAGAAGACAGGTTTTCAGCAATTTTCTTTTGGATTCCCACATAGAGTGAGTTCTTTATTATTTATCGTTTTGGTGCCTAACATGCTGAAAAACACTCAAAAGACAGATTTCTGGTAAGGTCTCTTATTTCCTCATATGTGAGGCCTTGCATGTCTTTTGAGTGTTTTTGAACGTGTTACGCAATAAAGCACTAAAAGGAAGGGCACATTACATGGGAATAAAAGCAAATTTTACCAAGATCTTGCCTTTAAGTGTTTTTGAGCTCCTTACATACCAAAACGCTAAAATGCATGCAAAATACATTTTATGGAGAAACAATAATATTACCAAATACATGTATTTTGAGTGTTTTTGATCATGATATCTATAAAAACGCTTAAATACATGCAAAGAACTTTATGTTTGGGAAACGAAAGGACATTACGAGAAACGTGTATTATGAGTGTTTTTCTTTCAGTACCTAAAAGTTCTTTCAGTGCCTAAAAGCTAAAACCCACATATAACACTCTTTATCTAGAAAAAATAATTAACAAAAATTTAAAAAATTGGATTTTTTATTTATTTATTTATTTTTTTTATTTATTTATTTTTTTTTTGTTATTTATCCTTATAGGTACCGAAATGCCAAAATTCTACCAAATTTCAGGGAATTTATGTGGAAAAAAGAACATTACCAAAAGAGTTATTTATAGCTTTTTTTTTCGGATTGTTATGTACCAAACCCTAAAGTGCATGCAAAGCCACCTATATAGGGAAGTTAAACGACTTTACCAGAAACCTGTCCCTTCAGTGTTTTTCAGCATGTTAGGCACTAAAACGATAAATAATATGGAAGTCAGTCAATATGTGAATCAAAAAGAAAATTACTGAAAACGTGTCTTTTCAGTGTTTTACGTAGAAAAACTCTAAAGCGGATGCAAACCAACCTTTATGAAGAAATAGAATAACATTACCAAAAAGATATATTTTGAGTATTTTTGAGCTTGTTACCTACAAAAAAAAATGCAAAAATGGATGTAAAGCACTCTATATTAGGAAACAAAACGACATTACGAGAAACGTGTATAATGAGTGTTTTATAGTTTTAAAAGAACCACAAGGCAATAAACGCAAAAACTCGTGTATATAGAGAAATTTCTTACATACCAAAATGATGAAATGCATGAATAACACTTTTAATTGATAAACAGGACTACCTTACCAAATTGTGTATTTTGAGTGTTTTTCACATTCTTAGTTACGAAAGTGCAAAATTACATGCGAAACTGCCTTGATGTGGGGAAAAAAAAAAGACATTACCAAAAAAGTGTCTTTTTAGTGTTTTTGAGCGTGATATGCAACAAAGCACTAAAAAGCACAACAATCACATTACATGGGAATAAAACCAACTTTTACGAAGAATTTACCTTTAAGTGTTTTTTAACTCCTTACATACAGAATCGCTAAAACGCATGCAAAACACCCTTTATGGAGAAACAGAATAACATTACCAAAAACATGTATTTTGAGTGTTTTTGATCATATAACCTATAAAAACGCTTAAATACATGTAAAGAACCCTATGTTTGTAAAACAAAAGGACATTACAAAAATCGTGTATTATGAGTGTTTTTAAGTTCCTTAAGTACCAAAAAAGCTAAAACCCACAGGTAACATTCTTTATATAGAGAAAAAAACTTTTTTTTTGTTATTCACCTTCATAGATACCGAGATGCCAAAATTCTGGCAAAATTCATGGGAATATAAAAATTTTTTTTTTATCTTTTTTCCGGAGTTATGTACTAACCTTCAAGTGCATGCAAATTCACCTATATGGGTAAATTACACGACTTTACCAGAAACCTATCTTTTGAGTGTTTTTCAGCAATTTCAACAATATTACTGAATATAATACTGAATACAAACAATATTACGTGTCTTTTCAGTGATTTACGTAAAAAAACGCTAAAACGGATGTAAACCAACCAATATGAAGAAACAGAATAACATTACCAAAGAAATATATTTTGATGTGTTTTTGAGCTTGTTACCTACAAAAAATGCAAAAATGGATGGAAAGCACTTTATATTGGTAAAGAAAATGACATTACGAGAAACGTCTATGAGTGTTTTATAGTTTGACAAGAACCACAAGGTAAAAAACTCAAAAACTCGTGTACATAAAGAAGTTTCTTACATACCAAAAAGCTGAAACTCATGAATAACACTTTTAATTTTGAAACAGAAATACCTTATGAAATGTGTGTATTAGAAAAGTTTCTTACATACCAAAATGCTGAAACTCATGAATAACACTTTTAATTAAGAAATAGACTAAACGTCTGTGTTTTGAGTTTTTTTTTCACATTCTTAGTTACCAAAACCCCAAATTCCATGCAAAACTAGCTTTATGTGGGAAAACAAATAATATTACCAGAAAAGTGTCTTTTGAGTGTTTTTGAGCGTGTTAGGCAATAAAGCACTAAAAATCAGGGCAATCGCATTTCATGGGAACAAAAACAACTTTTACCAAGATCTTGCCTTTATGTTTTTTTGAGCTCATTACACACCAAAACGCTAAAACGCATGCAAAACACTTTTTATGGAGAAACAGAATAAATTTGCCAAAAACATATATTTTGAGTGTTTTTGATCATCTTATCTATAAAAACGCTTAAATATATGCAAAGAACCTTATGTTTGCGAAACGAAAGGACACTACGAGAAATGTGTATTATAGGTGTTTTTAAGTTCCTTAAGTACCAAAAAGCTAAAACCCACAAATAACACTTTTTATTTAGAAAAAAAATAAGAAAATAAAAAAAATAGGATTTTTTTTTTTTTTTTTTTATTTATGTTCATATGTACCGAGATGCCAAAATTCTGGGAAAAGTCAGGGCTATTATATGATAAAAGAAAATTATCAAAAACGTTTTTAGTTTTTTTTTTTCAAACTGTTATGTACCAAACCCTAAAGTGCATCCAAACAGTAAATTAAACGACCTTAACAGAAATCTGTGTTTTGAGTGTTTTCAGCATAAAAAAACGATAAATACCACCAAAACGATAAGGAACTCACTCTATATGTGAATCAAAAAAAAATTGATGAAAACGTGTTTTTTCTGTGTTTTACGTAGAAAAACGCTAAAACGGATGCAAACCAACCAATATCAAGAAATAGAAAAACATTACCAAAAAGGTATATTTTGAATGTTTTTCAGCTTGTTACCTACAAAAAACGCGAAAATTGATGCAAAGCACTCTATATAAGAAAACAAAAGGACTTTGCAAGAAAAGTGTATAATGAGTTTTTTATAGTTCAAAAGAACCAAAAGGCAAAAAACACAAAAACTCGTGTATATGGAGAAGGTTCCTAGATACAAAAATGCTGAGACTCATGAATAACACTCTTAATTGAGAAACAGAACAACCTTACTAAATGCGTGTATTTTGAGTGCTTTTCACATTCTTAGTTACCAAAACCCCAAATTGCATGCGAAACAACCTTTATGTGAGAAAAAAATGACATTACCAGAAAAGTGTCTTTTAAGTGTTTTTGAGCGTGATAGGCAATAAAGCACTAAAAAGCAGGGTAATCATATTGCATTGGAATAACACCAATTTATACCAAAAACTTGCCTTTAAATGTTTTTGAGCTCCTTATATACCAAACCGCTAAAACGCATGCAAAACAAACTTTATGGAGAAACAGAATAACATTACGAAAAATATGTATTTTGAGTGTTTTTGATCATGTTATCTATAAAAACGCTTAAATACATGCAAAGAACCTCATGTTTGGGAAACGAAAAGACATTACGAGAAATATGTATTATGAGTGTTTTTTAGTTCCTTCAGTACCGAAAAGCTAAAACCGACAAATAACACTCTTTATTTACAAAAAAAAAAAATAAAAAAAAATAAAAAAATAGGTTTTTTTTTTGTTATTAATCTTCATAGGTACCGAGATGCCAAAATTCTGGGAAAATTCCGGGCTATTATATGATAAAAGAAAATTATAAAAAAAGTTTTTTTTTGCTTTTTTTTCGGACTGTTATATACCAAACCCTAAAGTGCATGCAAAGCCTTTTATATGAGGAAATTAAACGACCTTACCAGAAATCTGTCTTTTGAGTGTTTTTCAGCATGTTAGGCACCAAAATGATAAATAATAAGGAACTCACTTTATATGAGAATCCAAAACAAAATTACTGAAAACGTGTTTTACGTAGAAAAACGTTAAAATGGATGCAAACCAACCAATATCAAGAAATAGAAAAAAACACTAAAAAGGTATTTTTTGAGTGTTTTTGAGCATGTTACCTACAAAAAAACTCTAAAATTGATACAAAGGACTCTATTTTGGGAAACAAAGGGACATTGCGAGAAAAGTGTATAGTGAGTGTATTATAGTTCAAAAGAACAACAAGGCAAAAAACGCAAAAACTCGTGTATATGGAGAAGTTTCCTAGATACCAAAATGCTGAAACTCATGTATAACACTCTTAATTGAGAAACAGAACAACTTTACTAAATGCGTGTATTTAGAGTGCTTTTCACATTCTTAGTTACCAAAATCCCAAATTGCATGCGAAACCAGCTTTATGTGGGAAAAAAAATGACATTACCAGAAAAGTGTCTTTTGAGTGTTTTTGAGCGTGATAGGTAATAAAGCAACAAAAGCCATGGGAATCACTTTACATGGCAATAAAATCATTTTTTACCAAGAACTTGCCTTTAAGTGTTTTGAGCTCCTTATATACCAAAACGCTAAAACGCCTGCAAAACACACTTTATGGAGAAAGAGAATAGCATTACCAAAAACATATATTTTGAGTGTTTTTGATCAAATTACCAATAAAAACGCTTAAATACATGCAAAGAACCCTATTTTTGGGAAACGAAAGGACATTACGAGAAACGTGTATTATGAGTGTTTTTAAGATCACTATTTACCAAAAAGCTAAAAGCCACAAATAACACTCTTTATTGAGAAAAAAAAAATAAATAAATACGCTATTTTTTTCTTTCTTTTTTCATCTTCACAGGTAGCTAGATGCCAAAATTTGGGCAAAATTCAGGAAAATATGAGTGAATTATCAAAAAAGTTAATTTTAGGTTTTTTTTTCGTACTATTATGTACCAAACCCTAAAGTGCATGCAAAGCCTCTTATATGGGGAAATCAAACGTCTTTGCCAGAAAACTGTCTTATGAGTGTTTTTCAGCTTGTTTGGCACCATAACGGTAAATAATATGCAAGTCACTCTATATGGGAATGTAAAACAAAATTGCTGAAAACGTGTCTTTTCGGTGTTTTACGTAGAAAAACGCTAAAACGGATGCAAACCAACCAATAAGATGAAATAAAATAACATTACCAAAAAGGTACATTTTGAGTGTTTTTGAGCTTGTTACCTACAAAAAACGCGAAAATGGAAACAAAAGGACATTACAAGAAACGTGTGTCATGAGTGTCTTATTATTTTTGAGCAAAAGAACTTGTGGTTCACAAGAACCAAAACGCAAAAAACGCAAAAACTCGTGTATATAAAGAAGTTTCTTAGATACCAAAATGCTGAAAATCATGAATAACAATATTAATTAAGAAACAGAACAACCTTACCATATGCGTGTATTTTGAGTGTTTTTCACATTCTTAGCAAAACTCGAAATAGCACGTGAAACTATGTTAGAAAAAAAATGACATTACCAGAAGTGTCTTTTGAGTGTTTTTGAGCGTGTTAGGCAATAAATCACACACAAAAAAAAAAAAAAAAAAACGGGGCAATCACATTACATGGGAATAAAATCAACTTTTACCAAGAACTTGCCTTGAAGTGTTTTTGACCTTCTTAGAAACCAAAACGCTAAAACGCATGCAAAAAACTCCTTAATGGAGATGCAGAATAACATTACTAAAAACATGTGTTTTAAGTGTTTTGATCATGTTACCTATGAAAACGCTTAAATACATGCAAAGAACCCTATGTTTGGGAACGAAAGGACAGTACGAGAAACGTGTATTAGGACCGTTTTTAAGTTCCTTAAGTACCAAAACGTTAAAACCCACAAATAACACTCTTTATAGAGAAAAAATAAATAAATAAAAAAAATAGCTTTTTTTATATTGATTTTCATAGGTACCAAGATGCCAAAATTCTGCCAAAATTCAGGGAACTTATGTGGAAAAAAGAACATTATCAATAAAGTTTATTATAGCTCTTTTTCGGATTTTTATGTACCAAACTCTAAAGTCCATGCCACCTATATAAGGAAGTTAAACGACTTTACCAGAAACCTGTCTTTTCAGTGTTTTTCAGCATGTTAGGCACTAAAACGATAAATAATATGGAAGTCAGTCAATATGTGAATCCAAAACAAAATTACTGAAAACATGTCTTTTCAGTGTTTTACGTAGAAAAACGCTGAAACGGATGCAAACCAACATATATGAAGAAATAGATTAACATTACCAAAAAGTGTTTTTGAGCTTTTCACTTACAAAAAACGCGCAAATGGATGGTAAGCACTCTATATAGGTAAGCAAAAGACGTTACGAGAAACGTGTATAATGAGTGTTTTATAGTTTCACAAGAACCACAAGGCAAAAAATCGCAAAAATTCGTGTATATAGAGAAGTTTCTTACATACCAAAACGCTAAAACTCAAGAATAACACTTTTAATTGAAAAACAGAACTACCTTACCAAATGTGTGTATTTTGAGTGTTTTTCACATTCCTAGTTATGAAAATCCCAAATTACATGCGAAACTAGCTTTATGTGGGAAAAAAATGACATTACCAGAAAAGTGTCTTTTGAGTGTTTTTGAGCGTTATATGCAACAAAACACTTAAAAGCAGAACAATCACATTACATTGGAATAAAACCAAATTTTACGAAGAACTTGCCTTTAAGTGTTTTTTAACTTCTTACATACCAAACCGCTAAACACATGCAAAACAACCTTTATGGAGAAACAGAATAACATTACCAAAAACATGTATTTTGAGTGTTTTTGATCATGTTACCTATAAAATCGCTTAAATACATGCAAAGAACGCTATGTTTGTGAAACGAAAGGACATTACGAAAAACGTGTATTATGAGTATGTTTAAGTTCCTTAAGTACCAAAAATCTGAAACCCACAAATAGCACTTTATAGAGAATTTTTCTTTTTTTAAATAGATTTTTTTTTTTTGTTACTCATCTTCATTGGTACCGAGATGCCAAAATTCTGAGAAAATTCAGGGAAATTATGTGAAAAAAAATAATTTTAGCTTTTTCCGGAGTTATGTACGAAACCCGGAAGTGCATGCAAAGCCACCTATATGGGGAAATTACACGACTTTACAAGAAACGTGTCGTTGTTTTCCGCTATTTCAACAATATTACTGAAAACGTGTCTTTTCAGTTTTAGCGTAGAACCCTAAAACGGATGGAAACCAACCAATATGAAGAAATAGAATAACATTACAAAAAAGTTGAGTGTTTTTGAGCTTGTTACCTACAAAAAACGTAAAAATGAATGTAAAGCAGTCTGTATTGGGAAAAAAAAAAGGATATTACAAGAAAATTGTATAATGAATGTTTTAATACTTTTCAAGAACCATAAGGCAAAAAACGCAAAAACTCGTATCTATGGAGAAGTTTCTTAGATACCAAAATGCTGAAACTCATGAATAATACTCTTAATTGAGAAACAGAACAATCTTAGGAAATGAGTGTATTTTGAGTGTTTTTTTTCACATTCTTAGTGGTCCAACCCCAAATTACATGTGGAACTGTGGAAAAAAAAATTACTAAAAAAAGTGTCTTTTTAGTGATTTTCAGCGTGTTAGGTAATAAAGCACTAAAAAGCAGGGCAATCACATTACATGGGAATATAACCAACTTTTACCAAGAACTTGCTTTTAAGTTTTTTTGAGCTCCTTACATACCAAAACGCTAAAACCCATGCAAAACACCCTTTATGCAAAAACAGAATAACATTCTCAAAAAACATGTATTTTGAGTGTTTCTGGGATTGTTACCAATAAAAACGCCTAAATACATGCAAAGAACCCTATGTATGGGAATGAAAGGACATTGCGAAGAATGTGTATTATGAGTGTTTAGAAGTTCCTTAAGTACCAAAAAGCTAAAACCCACAAATAACACTCTTTATAGAGAAAAAAAATAAAAAAAATAAAAACAACATTTTTTTTATTGATCTTCATAGGTACCATGATGCAAAAATTCTGGCAAAATTCAGGAAAATTACGTGAAAAAATAATATTATGAAAAAAGTTAATTTTAGCTTTTTTTCGGACTGTTATGTACCAAACCCTAAAGTGTATGCAAAGCTGCCTATATGGGGAAATTAAACGACTTTACAAGAAACCTGTCTTTTGAGTGTTTTTTTCTGCATGTTAGGCATCAAAACGATAAATAACATGGAAGTCACTCTATATGGGAATCAAAAACAAAATTACTGAAAACGTGTCTTTTCTGTGTTTTACGTAGAAAAACGCTAAAACGGATGGAAACCAACCAATATGAAGAAATAGAATAACATTATGAAAAAGGTATATTTTGAGTGTTTTTGATCATGTTACCTATTAAAACGCTTAAATACATGCAAAGAACCTTATCTTTAGGAAACAAAAGGACATTACGAGAAACGAGTATTATGAGTGTTTATACGTTCCTTAAGTACCAAAAATAAATAAATAAATGAAAAAATAGCATTTTTTTTTTTGTTATTAATCTTCATAGGTACCGAGATGCCAAAATTTTGGCAAAATTCAGGGAATTTATGTGAAAAAAAATCAAAAAAGTTAATTTTAGCTTTTTTTTTTCAGACTGTTATGTACCAAACCCTAAACTGCATATAGAGCCTCGTATATGGGGAAATTAAACGACTTTACCTGAAACCTGTCTTTTGCCTGTTTTTCAGTATGTTAGGCACCAAAACAATAAATAATATGGAAGTCAGTCTGTATGGAAATCCAAAGGAAAATAACTGAAAACGTGTCTTTTCAGTGTTTTACGTAGAAAAACGCTAAAGCGAATGCAAATCAACCAATATCATGAAACAGAATAATATTACCAAAAAAGATATTATTTTTTTGTTTTTGAGCGAAAATGGATGCAAATCTCTCTATATTGGGAAACAAAAGGACATTACGAAAAACGTTTATAATGTGTTTTATAGTTTCACAAGAACCACAAGGAAAAAACAAGCAAAAACTCGTGTATATGAAGATGTTTCTTAGATACCAAAACGCTGAAATTCATGAATAACACTCTTAAATGAGAAACAGAACAACCTTACCAAATGCGTGTATTTTGAGTTGTTTTCACAAAACTCGAAATTACATGCGAAACTAGCTTTATGTGGGAAATAAATGACATTACCAGAAAAAAAGTGTTTTTTGAGTGTTTTTGAGCGTGTTAGGCAATAAAGCACAAAAAAGCAGGGAAATGACATTACATGGGAACAAAACCAACATTTACCAAGAACTTGTCTTTAAGTGTTTTTCAGCTCCTTACATACCAAAACACTAAAATGCATGCAAAACACCCCTTATGGAGAAACAAAATAACATTACGAAAAACATTAATTTTCGGTGTTTTTGATCTGTTACGTATAAAAACGCTTAAATACATGCAAAGAAATCTATGTTTGGGAAACGAAAGGACATTACCAGAAACATGTATTATGAGTGTTTTTAAGTTCCATAAGTACGAAAAGAGTTAAAACCCACAAATAATAATCTTTATAGAGAAAATAAATAAATAAATAAAAACAAGGATATTTTTTTTGTTATTTATCTTCATACAGATGCAAAAAATCTGGCAAAATTCAGGGAAATTATGTGAAAAAAAATAATATGAAAAAAGTTAATTTTAGCTTCTTTTTTTTCGGACTGTTATGTACCAAACCCTAAAGTGTATGCAAAGCCACCTATATGAGGAAATTAAACGACTTTACCAGATACCTGTCTTTTCAGTGTTTTTCAGCAAGTTAGGCACCAAAACGATAAATAAAATAGAAGTCACTCTATATGGGAATCCAAAACTATATTACTGAAAACGTGTCTTTTTAGTGTTTTAATTAGAAAAACATTAAAACGGATGCAAACCAACCAATATGAAGAAATAGAATAATATTACTAAAAAGTTATATTATGAGTGTTTTTGAGCTTGTTACCTACAGAAAACGCGAAAATAGTTGCAAAGCACTCTATATTGGGAAAGAAAAGGACATTACGAGAAACGTGTAAAATGAGTGTTTTATAGTTTCACAAGAACCACAAGGCAAAACACGCAAAAACTCGTGTATATGGAGATGTTTCTTTTATACCAAAATGCTGAAATTCATGAATAACACTCAATTGGGAAACAGAACAACTTTACCAAATGGGTGTATTTTGAATCTTTTTAACATTCTTACTTACCAAAACCCCAAATTGCATGCGAAACTAGCTTTATGTGTGAAAAAAAATATTACCAGAAAAGTGTCTTTTAAGTTTTTTTTTTTTGAGCGTGTTAGGCAATAATGCACTAAAAAAGCAGGGCAATCACATTACATGGGAATAAAACCATCTTGTACCAATAACTTGCCTTTAAGTGTTTTTAAGCTCCTTACATACGGAAACGCTAAAACGCATACAAAACAAGTATTTTGAGTCTTTTGCAAGATTGTTACGTAAAAAAACGCCTAAATGAATCGGAAATACCCTATATGGGAACAATTAAAAGACATTACGAGAAACGTGCATTATGAGTGTTTTTGATTTTCTTAGTATCAAAAGGGTAAAACGCATGAAAACACTCTATATGAAGAAACAGAACAATACTGCCAAAAAAAAAAAAAAAACGTGCATTTTGTGTTATGACATTGTTAGTTACCAAAAAGCCAAAATTCATGCAAAGACCCATATATAGATATATGAAACGACTTTAAAAACGTATAAAAATTCCATATATAGAGAAACAGAATACATTAACCAAAAACGTGTATTTTTTTTTTTTGAGCTTATTATGTACAAAATCGCCTGTCATCAAACAAATCACCCTGCATATGGAAATAAAAAGGACATTACGAGAAATTTTTTTTTTTGTTTTTTTATTACTTTCTTAAGTACCAAATCAGTACTTCAATAGTGCTCTGAAGAAAAAGAACAAACTTACCAAAAACGTGTATTTTTTTACATTGATAATTACCAAAACGCCAACATGCATGTAAAGCAACCTATATGAAGAAACGAAACGAAATCACTACAAACTTGTCTTTTGTTATTTTTTGGGCGTGTTAGGCACCAAATCAGTAAGAAGCAACGAAATCACCCCATAGGAGAATACAAAAGAACTTTACTAAAACGTGTCTTTAGAGTGTTTTTTTAGGTTCTTACGAACAAAAATGTCAAAATACATGCAAACACCCTGTTAGGTACCAAAGCACCAAAAACAGCCTATATGAGGAAACGAAAGGACATGAAAAAAACTTGTATTATGATTTTTTTTTTTTTTTTAGCTTCTCAGGTACCAAAACGCAAAAATGGAGAAAGAAAAAAACTTTACCAAAATCGTGTAATTTGAATGTTTTTCACATTGTCAGGTAGCAAAACACCATAATGCTTGCTCGCTATACGAGAAAATTAAACAACAATGTAAGAAATGTGTTTTTATGTGTTTTTCCGCGTGTTAGGCACGAAAACGCTAAATAGCATGGAAAGCACCTTACATAGAAATGCAAAATAATAAGCATGTCTTTTAAGTGTTTTAAACTTTTTACGTTCCAAAACGCTAAAACAAGTGCAACAAAGACGAATAATCTTACCAAACAGAAAAAAAAATTACTAAAAACGTGTATTTTGAGTCTTTTTGAGTCTGTTACGTACATCATCTTAAAAATGCATTTAAAGCACCCTGTATGAGGAAATGATAGGATATTACGAGAAACGTGTATTATCAGAGTTTTGAGTCTCTTAGGTACCAAACACTAAACCGCCTGAATGAAAATTAAATATATTATATATCTCTTAATAGAGAAACAGAACATCACCAAAAACGTGTTTTTTTTGTGTTATTTTTTTCCTTTTTATGTACCAAAACGTCAAAATACATACAAAAGCAATCTTTATGGGAAAATGGAAAGACGTTTGGAGAAACAAGTTTTATTTGTGTTTCTGAGCTTTCTAAGTAAGCTTCCTAAGTACCAAAACGCTAAAAAGGATGAATAGCACCCTATATAGAGAAAAAGAACATTACCTAAAATCTTTATTTTGAGCGTTTTTCACATTATGTAGCAAAACATCATAATGCATGCAGATCCCTATATGAAAAAGCAAAACCATATTACAGGAAACGTGTCTTTTGAGTGTTTACTTGAGTGTTAGGAATCAAAATGCTAAAAAGCATTGAAAGTACCCTATTTGGCAATATAAAATAACATTACCAAGAAAGTATCTTTAGAGTGTTTTTGACCTTCTTACGTCCGAAATCGCTGAAACGCATGCAAAACAACCTTTACGGAGAAACAAATTAGCATTACCAAAAACTTGTATTTTGATTGTTTTTGTGCTTGTTAAGTATAAAAGTGCCAAATTACACGCAAAGCATCTTTCATGGAGAAAAGAAAGGACATTACGAGAAAAGTGTATTATGAGAGATTTTGAGCTTTCTAGGTACCCAGACTCAAAAACACATGATTAGAACTTTATATGGAAAAATAACTCAACCGAAAACTTTTACTTAAACTTTTTTTTTCATATTGTTAAGTACCAAAAGACAAAATGCATTGGAAGCCCCCTTTATCGGGAAACGAAACGACATTTTCATCAACGTGTCTTTTGAGTGTTTTTCAACGTGTTAGACACCAAAACGCTGAAAAGCATGGAAAGCGCTCCATAAAGGAATACAAAATAACATTACTAAAAACGTGTTTTAAAGGTTCTTATGTACAGAAACGCTAAAACTCAAGCAAAACACCCTTTATAGAGAAGCGAAATAAATATTTCGTTGATAAATTACATTCAGGACAGTTAGGGAACATCCCTTACACAAGAATAAGATCGCAGAAAAATGATCATAAATGGATGAGAGGTTAAAACATTACATAGGGCGAAAGAGAAGTATATATGAGATTAAAGACAGGGAAAGTGGTTTTAAGGCCATAATATAATGAATTAGAAAAGTCAGGAGTTTAACAAGGAAAGCTAAAAATAGTTATGAATTAAAGGTAGCCAGCCAAGCGAAGATAGACCCCAAGGAATTTTATCAGGCATATAAGACGAAGAATAGAGAAACAATAGTTCCTTGAAGACAGCAGAATGGGACCTGCTTAGTTGTTGGGAGGAGATTAGTAAAATTGTGAACGAGTATTTTTTAACTGTCTTTGCCCAGGAAAACATGCAGGATTTGCCGAATAGTGAGAAGATATTTAGAGTAGAAGATACTGAGAAGCTGACAGATATTACCATAACTAAAGAGATAGTGGAACAGGAGATAGATAAGCTGAAAAGTTCAAGTCACCAGGACCAGATGAAATATATTCCACAGTATTTAAGAATTGGAAAAAGGTTATAAGTAATCTGGATAACGTCATGGCCAAGCGGCAGGCGACAGAGTGTTGTAATAAACGGCTCTAAATCCGAGTGGGGTCAAGTAATTAGTGGGGTGACAAAGGGATTATTAGTATTAGGGCAAATGTTGTTTGTAATATATGTCAATGACTTGGATAGTGGAATTAGTAGTGTTGTTAGTAAATTTAGGGTGCATGCAAAGCACCCTAAATGAGGAAAAAAAGGGACATTACGAGAAACGTGCATTATAAGTGTTTTTGAGATTCTTAGATACCAAAACCCTGAAACTCATGAATAACACTCTTAATTGAGAAACAGAACAACCTTACCAAATGCGTGTATTTTGAGTGTTTTCACATTCTTGGTTACCAAAACCCCAAATTGCATACGAAACTAGCTTTATGTGGCAAGAAAAAAAAAAAAGACATTTCCAGAAAAATGTCTTTTGAGTGTTTTTGAGCGTGTTAGGCAATAAAGCACTACAAAGCAAGGCAATCACATTACATGGGAATAAAACCAACTTTTACCAAGAACTTGCCTTTAAGTGTTTTTGAGTTCCTAACATACCAACACACTAAAACGCATGCAAAACACCCTTTATGAAGAAACGGAATAACATTACCAAAAACATGTATTTAGAGTGTTTTTGATCATGTTACCTATGAAAACGCTTAAATACATGGAAAGAACCCTATGTTTGGGAAACGAAAGGACATTACGTGAAACGTGTATTATGAATATTATTAAATTCCTTAAACACCAAAAAGCTAAAATCCACAAATAACACTCTTTATAGAGAAAAAAAAAAGAATTTTCCTTTTTTTTTTGTTATTCTTCTTCATAAGTACCGAGATGCCAAAATTCTAGCAAAATTCAGGGAAATTATATGGAAAAAAAAGAACATTATCATAAAAAGTTAATTTTAGCTTTTTTTTCGGACAGTTATGTACCAAAACCTAAATTGCATGCAAAGCCACCTCTATAGGAAATTAAACGACTTTACCAGAAACCTGTCTTTTGAGTGTTTTTTAGCATGTTAGGCACCAAAACAATAAATAACATGGAAGTCACTCTATATGGGAATCCAAAACAAAATTACTTAACACTTGCCTTTTCAGTGTTTTACGTAGAAACACGCTAAAACGGATTGCAAACAAACCAATATGAAGAAATAGAATGACATTGACAAAAAGGTATATTTTGAGTGTTTTTGAGCCTGTTACCTACAAAAAACGCGAAAATGGATGCAAAGCACTCTATATTGGGAAACAAAAGGACATTACGAGAAACCTGTATAATGAGTGTTTTATAGTTTCACAACAACCACAAGGCAAAAGTTTCTTAGATACCAAAATGCTGAAACTCATGAATAACACTCTTGATTGAGATACAGAACAACCTTACCAAATGCGTGTATTTTGAGTGGTTTTCACATTCTTTGTCACCAAAATACGAAATTGCATGCGAAACTAGGTTTATGTGGGGAAAAAATTATATTCCCAGAAAATTTTTTTTCAGTGTTTATGAGCGTGTTAGGCAATAAAGTACTTGAAAGAAGGGCAATCACATTACATGTGAATAAAAGAAACTTTTACCAAGAACTTGCCGTTAAATATTTTTGAGCTCATTACATTACCAAAACGCTAAAACAAATGCAAAAAATCCTTTATGGAGAAAAACAAAAACATTACAAAAACCTTGAGTGTTTTTCATCATGTTACCTATAAAAACGCTTAAATACATGCAAAGAATCCTATGATTGGGAAACGAAAGGACATTACGAGAAACATGTATTATAAATGTTTTTAAGTTTCTTAAATACCAAAAAGCTAAAACCCACAAATAACACTCTTTATGAAGAAACAAAAAAAAAAAAAAACAATAAATAAAAATAATAAATAAAATAAAAGAAAATAATATATTTTTTTTTTTGTTATTTATCTTCAGAGGTACCGAGATGCCAAAATTCTGTTAAAATTCAGGGAAATTATGTGGATAAAAGAACATTATCGAAAAAGTTAATTTTAGCTTTTTTTTTTCGGACTGTTATGTACCAAACCCTAAAGTGCATGCAAAGCCATCTATATGGGGAAATTAAACGACTTTACAAACTGTCTTTTGAGTGTTTTTCAGCATATTAGACACCAAAACGATAAATAATATGGCAGTCACTCTATATGGGAATCCAAAACAAAATTACTGAAAACGTCTCTTTTCAGTGTTTTACGTAAAAAAAAACGCTAAAACGGATGCAAACAGACCAATATGAAGAAATAGAATAACATTACCAAAAAGGTATATCTTAAGTATTTTTGAGCTTGTGACCAACAAAAAAAAAAAAAAACGTGAAAATGGATGCAAAGCACTCTATATTGGGAAATAAAAAGACATTACGAGAAACGTGTATAATGAGTATTTTATAGTTTCACAAGAACCACGAAGCAAAAAACGCAAAAACTAGTGTATATGGAGAAGTTTCTTAGATACCAAAATGCTGAAACTCCTGAATAACACTCTTAATTAAGAAACAGAATAACATTACTAAATGCGTATATTTTGAGTGTTTTTCACATTCTTAGTTATTAGAACCCCAAATTGCATGCAAAACTAGCTTTATGTGGGAAAAAACAATGACATTACCAGAAAATATCTTTTGAGGGTTTTTGAGAGAGTTAGGCAATAAAGTACTAAAAAGGAGGGCAATCACATTACATGGGAATAAAACCAACTTTTAAGTGTTTTTTAACTCCTTATGTACCAAAACGCTAAAACACATGCAAAACACCCTTTATGGAGAAACAGATTAACATTACCAAAAACATTTATTTTGAGTGTTTTTGATCATGTTACCTCTAAAAACGCTTAAAGACATGCAAAGAACCCTATGTCTGGGAAACGAAAGGACATTATGAGAAACGTGTATTATGTGTTTTTAAGTTCCATAAGTACCAAAAAGCTTTATAAAGAAAATAACACTCTAAATTGAGAAACAGAACAACCTTACCAAATGCGTGTATTTTGAGTGTTTTTCACATTCTTTGTTACCAAAACCCCAAATTTTATGTGAAAGTAGCTATATGTGGAAAAAAAAATGATATTACCAGAAAAGTGTCTTTTAAGTGTGATTGCATGATAAGCGATAAAGCACTAAAAAGCAGGGCAATCACATTACATGGGAAAAAAATCAACTTTTACCAAGTGTTTTTTCTAAGTGTTTTTGAGCTCCTTATATACCAAAACGCTAAAACGCATGCATAACACCGTTTATTTAGAAACAGAATAACATTACCAAAAACATGTATTTTGAGTGTCTTTGATCATGTTACCTATAAAAACGCTTAAATACATGCAAAGAATCTTATGTTTGAGAAACGAAAGGACATTTCGAGAAACGTGTATTATGAGTGTTTTTAAGTTCTTTAAGTACCAAAAAGCTAAAACCCACAAATAACACAATTTATAGAGAAAAAAAAAATAAATAAAAAAATAGGATTTTTTTTTATTCATCTTCATAGGTACCGAGATGCTAAAATTCTGCCAAAATTCAGGGAAATTATGTGAAAAAAGAACATTATGAAAAAGAGTTAATTTTAGTTTAATTTTATCCGCGACGGTTCATGGGCCTACTCCACATGAACAAGGAACTGTGTAACTTTGAAGAAGTGTCGCGGCTTACCCTAACCTGCAGGCTTGCCCGGGGACTAGTAGGAGATTCCCTGTAACCAGTTGGGGGCAATAAGCAGCAGGAAAGGACTAATTAACAGTTCCGAAGAGCCAGGATAGGCCTAGCAAGCCACTGGTGTTACAGATTTTGCTCAAGAAACGCAGAACGTGCCTCGGAATCGGACTGACCAAAGGGTAACGAACCGGAATGGAACTGGAAATGAAAATAGGAAACAAAAGACAATAAAGATTGCAACGATAAACTTGGCAACATTCAAGGATAAAGAAGAGGAAATAATAGAGATGATGAAGGAAAGAAAGATGGAAATCGTTGGATTATGTGAAACTAGAATCAAAGGGAAAGGAGAAAAAACATTACATGAAAATTATAAGATCATATATAGTGGTAATGAGGATGGAAGACATGGGGTTGCTATAATGATGTCACCACTGATGGCAGAAAGGATGGACAGTATGGACTGCAGAAATGAGAGAGTGATGGGTATAACGTTAACTATAGAACAGACAAAAATTAGCATTATCCAAACATATGCTCCACAACAGGGCAGAAGTCTGAGGGAGAAAGAGCAGTTTTATGAAACTCTACAGGAAATGACAGAAACAATAAGACATCACGAGAATGTCATTGTCATGGGAGACATGAATGGACATGTCGGACAGAATAGAGATGGAGTAGAGCACGTCATCGGAGAGTTTAGCATTGGCGAAAGGAACCAGGAGGGAGAAAGAATAATAGATTATTGTGTGATGAATAACATGTCCATTATGAATACTTATTATAAACATCAGGAGAGCCATAAATGGACATGGTATCGGTGGAATGCAGCACAACAAGGATATACTGAGAGGTCAATGATTGACCTGTTTCTCACCAACAAGAAAAACATATTTAAAGATGTTAGGACCATACCATCTGTGTCCTTAGACTCTGACCACAGGTTGGTGGTGGCTAAATTGAAAATTGTAAAACCAAAGGAAAAAGTCAAGAAAAAGCAAAAGAGATTCAAACTGGAAAACCTCAAGGACGAAGAGAAGAAGCAAGCACTGCGGCAACTGGTAACATTACGAAAACCAACCGAACTGGAATTGGAAGAAATGAACATAGAAGAACAATGGAATAAATTCAAGAACACTGTGTATGGGGCAGCTGAGGAGACAGTTGGTATTAAAATCAAATATGGAACCAAAAAGAAAAGTACTGCATGGTGGACTTATGATGTTAAGGAAGCAGTCAAAGAAAAAACAAGATCTTTCAGAAAATGGATGAAAACAAGAAACATTGAAGATAGAGAAGATTACGTAGATAAACGAAACAGTGCAGAAGCAACCAAAAGAGCAGCCAAGGAGGACATGTGGATCAAGATTGGTCAAGATCTAGAGAGAGACGTAGAAGGAACAAGAAAATTATTGTATAGCATGGCTAAGAACTATAGGAAAGGAAATAAGGACTCAACATATGCAATAATGAACAAAACAGAACTACTAACAAAACCACAGGAGATTGAAGAAAGATGGAGAGAATACTTCCAAGAACTTCTAAATGTGGAGGATGTGGAAGTGGATGAAGAGCGGAATCTAGATATACAGGAGGAACAAGGAGAGAACCCGAATGAGATCAATATAGAGGAAGTGAAGGAGGCACTAAAGAAGATGAGAAGCGGCAAAGCCCCAGGGGACGACGAGCTCCCTATAGAGCTATTTAAAGCTGCTGGGGAAGAATGTGTAGAGTGGATGAGGTACATTTTCAGTAATGCGTGGAAAGAGGAGAAAGTGCCCCATGACTGGCACAAAGCAATAGTATGTCCAATATATAAGAAAGGCAGTAAAACAGATTGTGCAAATTATAGAGGTATATCCCTGTTATCTCATGTTGGAAAATTGTATGAAAGAATAGTTGAGAAAAGATTAAGAACCTGTGTCGAGGAGAAACTAGGAATATGGCAGTATGGTTTCAGGCCCAATAGGAGCACGACAGATCTAGTGTTCACTTTAAAGATGATAATGGAAAAGAATTGGGAGTGGAGCATTGATAAATATGTGGCTTTTATAGATCTGGAAAAAGCCTTTGATAGAATTAGAAGAGATTGCTTGTGGAGAGTCTTACAACATCAAGACTACGGCATAAACTGTAAACTGATACGAGTAATTAAGAGTATATATAAGAACACGGAGAGCAGAGTCAAGAACAGAGAGCTGGAGAGTGAATGGTTTAGCATTAAGACAGGAGTGAGACAAGGGGGAGTGCTCTCTCCTTTGCTATTCATTATGTACATGGACAGATGCCTGAAGGAAGTGTGTGTAAGGGAGGATAAAGAGATCACGCTGGCCTATGCAGACGATGTCGCTGTCGTGACAGGAAGCCAACAAGATCTTCAAGAGGCCATGACAAGATGGAATGATGTCTTAAATAGGGAAGGAATGAGAATGAACAAACAAAAAACAGAAATAATGAAAGTTGGCAGAATAAAGGAGGAATGTAATATTTACATAGAAAACGTTAAACTGAAGCAGACCGACAAATTTTGTTATCTGGGAGTACTTTTCGACGAGGAAAACAGGCAGAATATAGAAATTTTAAATAGAATACAGAAGTACAATGCAAATGTCAGTGCATTGTATCCCATACTTAAAGATAAGAATATTCCAACAAAAGCTAAAACCCTAATATTTACAACAATACTAAGACCAGTACTTCTATATGGGTCAGAAACTTGGACACTGACAACAAGAACATCTTCACAAATACAAGCAGCAGAAATGAGAGTTCTGAGAATGATCCGAGGTGTGACCAGACTTGATAGAATTAGAAATGAAGAAACCAGAGAGAGATTAGGGATAACATCTGTACTGAAGATAATTGAAAAGAACAAATTGAGATGGTATGGACATGTCCGAAGAATGGAAGATACAAGATACGCAAGGAAGTTTCTAGAATGGGTTCCTCTAGGCAGGAGGCCGGTGGGACGACCTAGGAAGCGATGGATGCAGGGAATTGAAGAAGCTGCTGAACGAAGAGGAAGAAATCTAAGAGAAATAACCAGAGATGAGGATTTCATGGATAGAGACCTTTGGAGAAGATTCGTAGAGGCCGGACACTGACAGGCATTGCCTACCTTGCGTCTGGTGAGAAAGTTAATTTTAGCTTTTTTTTTCGGACTGTTATGTACCAAACCCTAAAGTGCATGCAAAGCCACCTATATGGGGAAATTAAACGACCTTACCAGAAACCTGTCTTTTGTGGGTTTTTTTTCAGCATGTTAGCCACCAAAACAATAAATAATATGGAAGTCACTCAATGTGGGAATCCATCACAAAATTACTGAAAAAGTGTCTTTTCAGTGTTTTACGTAGAAAAACGCTAAATCGGATGCAAACCAACGAATATGGAGAAATAGAATAACATTAACAAAAAGGTATATTTTGAGTGTTTTTGAGCTTCTTACCTTCAAAAAACGCGAAAATGGATGGAAAGCACTCTATATTGGGATACAAAAGGACATTACGAGAAACGTGTATAATGAGTGTTTTATAGTTTCACAACAGCCACAAGGCAAAAATCGCAAAACTCGGTGTATATGGAGAAGATTCTTAGATACCAAAATGGTAAAACTCAGAAATAACACTCTTAATTAAGAATACAAAAAACCTTACGAAATGCATGTATTTTGAGTGCTTTTCACATTCTTAGTTACGAAAACCAAAAATTGCATGCGAAACTAGCTTTATGTGGGAAAAAAAAATGACATTACCAAAAAAGTGTTTTTTGAGTGTTTTTGAGCGTGATAGGCACTAAAGCACTAAAAAGGAGGGCAATCACTTTATATAGGAATAAAACCAACTTTTACCAAGAACCTGCCTTTACGTATTTTTGAGCTTCTTACATACCAAAACGCTAAAACGCTTGCAAAACACCCTTTATGGAGAAACAGAATAACATTACCAGAAACATGTATTTTGAGTGTTTTTGATCATGTTACCTATAAAAATGCCTAAATACATGCAAAGAACCCTATGTTTGGAAAATGAGAGGACATTACGAAAATCGTGTATTATGAGTGTTTTTAAGTTCATTAAGTACCAAAAAGCTAAAACCCACAAATAACTTTTTATAGAGAGAAAAAAAAATTCTTATTCATCTTCATAGGTACCGAGATGCCAAAATTCTGGCAAAATTCATGTAAATTTTGTAAAAAAAAATCATTATAAAAAAATAATTTTAGCTTTTTTCCGGAGTTATGTACAAACTCTGAAGTGCATGCAAATGCACCTATATGGGGAAATTTCACGACTTTACCAGAAACCTGTCTTTTGAGTGTTTTTCAGCAATCTGAACAATATTACTTAAAACGTTTCTTCTCAGTGATTTACGTAGAAAAACGCAAAAACGGATGCAAACCAACCAATATGAAGAAATAGAATAACATTACAAAAAAGATATATTTTGATGTGTTTTTGAGCTTGTTACCAACAAAAAATGGAAAAATGGATGGAAAGCACTTTATATTGGCAAAGAAGAGGACATTACGAGAAACGTGTATGAGTGTTTTGTAGTTTGACAAGAACCACAAGGTAAAAAACTCAAAAACTCGTGTACATAAAGAAGTTCTTACATACCAAAAAGCTGAAATTCATCAATAACACTTTTAATTTTGAAACAGAAATACCTTACTAAATGTGTGTATTAGAAAAGTTTCTTACATACCAAAATGCTGAAACTCATAAATAACACTTTTAATTAAGAAATAGAACAACATTACTAAATCCTGTGTTTTGAGTTTTTTTTCACATTCTTAGTTAGCAAAACCCCAAATTCCATGCAAAACTAGCTTTATGTGGAAAAAAAAAACGATATTACCAGAAAAGTGTGTTTTGAGTGTTTTTGAGCGTGTTAGGCAATAAAGCACTAAAAAGCAGGGGAATCACATGACATGGGAATAATAACAACTTTTACCAAGAACTTGCCTTTAAGTGTTTTTGATCTCATTACATACGAAAACGCTAAAACGCATGCAAAACACCTTTTATGGAGAAAATGAAAAGTGTATAATGAGTGTTTTATAGTTCAAAAGAACCATAAGGCAAAACATGCAAATGCTAGTGTATATGAAGAGGTTTCGTAGATACCAAAATGCTGAAACTCATGAACAACACTCTTAATTGAGAAACAGAACAATCTTACTAAATGTGTGTATTTTGAGTGCTTTTTTACATTCTTAGTTACCAAAACCCCAAATTGCATGCGAAACCAGCTTTATGCGGGAAAAAATGACATTACCAGAAAAATGTCTTTTGGCTGTTTTTGAGCGTGTTAGGCAAAGAAGCACTGAAAAGCAGGGCAATCACATTACATTGGAATAAAACCGATTGTTAATAAGAACTTGCCTTTTAGTGTTTTTGAGCTCCTTATATACCAAAACACTAAAACGCATGCAAAATACACTTCATGGTGAAACAAAATTACATTACCAAAAACATGTATTTTCAGTGTTTTTGATCATGTAACCAATAAAAACGCTTAAATACATGCAAAGAACCCAATTTTTGGAAAATGAAAGGGCATTACGAGAAACGTGTATTATGAGTGTTTTTAAGTTCATTAAGTACGAAAAGCTAATAGCCACAAATTATACTCCTTATTAAGAAAAAACAAATAAATAAATAAAAAAAACAATATATTTTTTTTCATTCTTATTCATCTTCACAGGTAAAGAGATGCCAAAATTCGAGCAAAGTTCAAAAAATTATATGAAATAAGAACATTATCAAAAAAGTTAAATTTAGCTTTTTTTTTTTCGGACTGTTATGTACCAAACCCCTAAAGTGCATGCAAAGCCACCTATATGGGGAAATTAAACGTCTTTGCCAGAAAACTGTCTTATGAGTGTTTTTCATCATGTTAAGAACCAACACGATAAAACCCAAGAAAGTCAATCTATATGGGAATTCAAAACAAAATTACTGAAAACGTGTCTTTTCGGTGTTTTACGTAGAAAACGCTAAAACGGATGCAAACCAACAAAAATGAAGAAATAGAATAACATTACCACAAAGGTATATTTTGAGTTTTTGAAATTGTTACCTACAAAAAACGCGAAAATGGATGGAAAGCACTCTATATTGGGAAGCAAATGGACATTACGAGAAACGAGTATAATGAGTGTTTTATAGTTTCACAAGAACCACAAGGCAAAAACCGCAAAAACTCGTGTATATAAAGAAGTTTCTTACATTCTAAAATGCTGAAACTCATGAATAAGAATTTTAATTGAGAAACAGAACTATTTTACCAAATGTGAGTATTTTGAGTGTTTTTCACATTCTTAGTTACCAAAACCCCAAGTTACATGCGAAACCAGCTTTATGTGGGAAAAAAAATGACATTACCAGAAAAATGTCTTTTGAGTGTTTTTTAGCGTGTTAGGCAATAAAGCACTAAAAAGCAGTGCAATCACATTACATTGAAATTAAACCAATTTTTAACAAGAACTTGCCTTTAAGTGTATTTGAGCTCCTTATATACCAAAACACTAATATGCATGCAAAATACACTTTATGGTGAAACAGAATAACATTACCAAAAACATGTATTTTGAGTGTTTTTGATCATGTTACCAATAAAAACGCTTAAATACATGCAAAGAACCCCATTTTTGGGAAATGAAAGGACATTACGAGAAACGTGTATTATGAGTGTTTTTAAGTTCATTAAGTACGAAAAAGCTAATAGCCACAAATTACACTCTTTATTAAGAAAAAAAAAAAAATAAATAAATAAAAAAAATACGATATTTGTTTTTCATTCTTATTCATCTTCACAGGTAAAGAGGTGCCAAAATTCGGGCAAAGTTCAGGATATTATATGAAATAAGAACATTATCAAAAAAGTTAAATGTAGCTTTTTTTTTCGGACTGTTATGTACCAAACCCCTTAAGTGCATGCAAAGCCACCTATATGGGGAAATTAAACGTGTTTGCCAGAAAATTGTCTTATGAGTGTTTTTCAGCATGTTAGGATCCAACACGATAAAACCCAAGAAAGTCAATCTATATGGGAATCCAAAACAAAATTACTGAAAACGTGTCTTATCGGTGTTTTACGTAGAAAATGCTAAAACGGATGGAAAACAACCAAAATGAAGAAATAGAATAACATTACCAAAAAGGTATATTTTGAGTGTTTTTTAAATTGTGTATTTTGAGTGTTTTTCACATTCTTAGTTACGAAATTGGCAAATTACATGCGAAACTACCTTTATATGGGCAAAAAAATGACATTACCAGAAAAATGTCCTTTCAGTGTTTTTGAGCGTGATATGCAACAAAGCACTAAAAAGCAGAACAATCACATAACTTAGGAATAAAACCAACTTTTACAAAGAACATGCCTTTAAGTGTTTTTTAACTCCTTACATGCCAAAACGCTAAAACGCCTGCAAAACACCCTTTATGGAGAAACAGAATAACATTACCAAAAATATGTATTTTGAGTGTTTTTGATCATGTTACCTATAAAAACGCTTAAATACATGTAAAGAACCCTATGTTTGTATAAGAAAAGGACATTACGAAAATCGTGTACGAGTATTATGAGTGTTTTTAAGTTACTTAAGTACCAAAAAGTTAAACTCACAAATAACACATTATAGAGAGAGAAAAAAAAAATTGTTTTTCATCTTCATAGGTACCGAGATACCAAAATTCTGGAAAATCCCTGAAGTGCATGCAAAGCCACCTATATGGAAAAATTACTCAACTTTACCAGAAACCTGTCTTATGAGTGTTTTTTCAGCAATTTCAACAATATTACTGAAAATGTGTCTCTTCAGTGATTTACGAAGAAAAACGCTAAAACGGATGCAAACCAACCAATATGAAGAAATAGAATAACATTACCAAAAAGATATATTTTGAGTGTTTTTCAGCTTGTTACCTAAAAAAAATGCGAAAATGGATGGAAAGCACTCTATATTGGGAAACAAAAGAACATTACGAGAAACGTGTATAATGAGTGTTTTATAGTTTCACACGAACCACAAGGCAAAAAACGCAAAAAACTCGTGTATATAGAGAAGTTTCTTACATACCAAAATGCTGAAATGCATGAATAACACTTTTAATTGAGAGACAGAACTACCTTACCAAATGTGTGTTTTTTGAGTGTTTTTAACATTCTTAGTTACGAAAATCCCAAATTACATGCGAAACTAGCTTTATGTGGGAAAAAAAATGATATTTCCAGAAAAGTGTGTTTTGAGTGTTTTTGAGCGTGATATGAAACACAGCACTAAAAAGCAAAACAATCACATTACATGGGAATAAAACCAACTTTTACGAAGAACTTGTCTTTGTGTTTTTTTTAACTCCATACATACCAAAACGTTAAAACGCATGCAAAACACCCTTTATGGAGAAACAGAGTAACATTACCAAAAACATGTATTTTGAGTGTTTTTGATCATGTTATTTATAAAAACGCTTAAATACATGCAAAGAACCTTAGATTTGGGAAACGAAAGGACATTAAGAGAAACGTGTATTATGAGTGTTTTTATGTTCCTTAAGTACCAAAAAAGCTAAAACCCACAAATAACACTCTTTATAGAGAAAAAATAAATAAATAATATAATTTTTTTTTTTTTTTGTTATTCATCTTCACAGGTACTAAGTTGCCAAAATTCTGGCAATATTCTTTGGGAATCGAAAACAAAATTACTGAAAACGTGTCTTTTCGGTGTTTTACGTAGAAAAACGCTAAAACGGATGCAAACCAACCAATATGAAGAACTAGAATAACATTACCAAAAAGGTATATTTTTAGGTGTTTTTGAGCTTGTTACCTACAAAAAACGCGAAAATGGATGCAAAGGACTCCTTATTATGAGACAAAAGGACATAACGAGAAACGTGTATAATGAGTGTCTTTTTATTTTTGGGCAAAAGAACTTGTGGTTCACAAGAACCACAACGCAAAAAACGCAAAAAATTCGTGTATAAAAAGAAGTTCTTAGATACCAAAATGCTGAAATTCATGAATAACAATCTTAATTGGGAAACAGAACAACATTACCAAATGCGTGTATTTTGAGTGTTTTTTTTCACATTCTTAGCAAAACCCCAAATAGCACGCGAAAGTAGCTTTATGTGGGAAAAAATGACATTACCAGAAGTGTCTTTTGAGTGTTTTTCGAGCGTGTTAGGCAATAAAGCACTAAAAAGCAAGGCAATCATATTACATTGCAATAAAACCAACTTTTACCAAGAACTTGCCTTGAAGTGTTTTTCAGCTCCTTACATACCAAATCGCTAAAACGCATGCATGCAGAAGCAGAATAACATTACCAAAAACAAGTGTCTTTGAGTGTTTTTTCATCATATTACCTATAAAAACGCTTAAATACATGCAAAGATATTTGGGAAAGGAAAGGACATTACGAGAAATGTGTATTATGAATGTTTTGAAGTTCTTTAAGTACCAAAACGTTAAAACCTACAAAAAACACTCTTTATAGAGAAAAAAAATAAATAAAATAATAGCTTTTTTTTCTTTGTTATTGATGTTTATAGGTACCAAGACGCCAAAATTCTGCCAAAATTCAGGGAAATTATGTGGAAAAATTATGTGGAAAAAGTTACTTTTACCTTTTTTTCGGAGTTATGTACCAAACCATAAAGTGTATGTAAAGCCACATATTTGGGAAAATTTAACGACTTTACAAGAAAAGAAACCTATCTTTTTTGAGTGTTTTTCCGCATGTTAGGCACCAAAACGATAGATAATATGAAAGTCACTCTATATGGAAATCCAAAACAAAATTACTGAAAACGTGTCCTTTAAAGATTTACGTACAAAAATACTAAAACGGATGCAAACCAACCAATATGAAAAGATAGAATAACATTACCAGAAAAGTATATTTTGTGTGTTTTTGAGATTGTTACATAAAAAAAGAACTTGCCTTTTAGTGTTTTTGACACGCATTTAGTAAGGTTGTTCTGTTTCTCAATTAATAGTGTTATTCATGAGGTTCGGCATTTTGGTATCTAGGAAAATTCTCCATATACACGAGTTTTTGTGTTTTTTGCCTTGTGGTTTTTTTGAACTTTAAAACATTCATTATACACTTTTCTTGCAATGTCCCTTTGTTTCCCAATATAGAGTGCTTTGTATCAATTTTTGCGTTTTTTTTTGTAGGTAACAAGCTCAAAAACACTCAAAATATACAATTCTGGTAATGTTTTTCTGCTTCTTGATATTGGTTGGTTTGCATCAGTTTTAGCGTTTTTCTACGTAAAACAGTAATTTTCTTTTATATTCCCACATAGAGTGAGTTCCTTATTATTTATCGTTTTGATGCCTAACATGCTGAAAAACACTCAAAACAGACAGATTTCTGGTAAGGTCTTTAATTTCCTCATATGCGAGGCCTTGCATATCTTTTGAGTGTTTTTGAACGTTATGTGCAATAAAGCACTAAAAGGAAGGGCAATCACATTACATGGGAATAAAGCCAAATTTTACCAAGAAATTGCCATTAAGTGTTTTTTGAGCTCCTTACATACCAAAACGCTAAAACGCATGCAAAATACATTTGATGGAGAAACAGAATAATATTACCAAATCCATGTATTTTGAGTGTTTTTGATCATGTTATCTATAAAAACGCTTAAATACATGCAAAGAACCTTATGTTTGGGAAACGAAAGGACATTACGAGAAAAGTGTATTATGAGTGTTTTTTTTAAGTTCCTTCAGTTCCTAAAAGCTAAAACCCACAAAAAAAAAAATAACACTCTTTATTTAGAAAAAAAAATAATAAACAAAAAATAAAAAAATACGATTTTTTTTTTTGGTTATTTATCTTTATAGGTACCGAGTTGCCAAAATTCTGCCAAAATTCAGGGAATTTATTTGGAAAAAAGAACATTAACAAAAAATTTAATTATAGCTTTTTTTTTCGGTTTGTTATGTACCAAACCCTAAAGTGCTTGCAAAGCCACCTATATAAAAAAGTTAAACGACTTTACCAGAAACCTGTCTTTTCAGCGTTTTTCAGCATGTTAGGCACCAATACGATAAATAATATGAAAGTCAGTCAATATTTGAATCCAAAAGAAAATTACTGAAAACGTGTCTTTTCAGTGTTTTACATAGAAAAACATTAAAGCGGATGCAAACCAACCTATATGAAGAAATAGAATAACATTGCCAAAAAGATATATTTTGAGTGTTTTTGAGCTTGTTACCTACAAAAAAATGAAAAAAATGAATGTAAAGCACTCTATATTAGGAAACAAAAGGACATTACGAGAAACGTGTATAATGAGTGTTTTATAAATTTAAAAGAACCACAAGGCAATAAACGCAAAACCTCGTGTATATAGAAAAATTTCTTACATAGAAAAAAAAGATGAAATGCATGAATAACACTTTTAATCGATAAACAGAACTACCTTACCAAATTGTGTATATTGAGTGTTTTTCACATTTTTAGTTACGAAAATGCCAAATTACATGCGAAACTACCTTCATATAGGAAAAAAAAAATGACTACCAAAAAAGTGTCTTTTTAGTGTTTTTGAGCGTGATATGCAACAAAGCACTAAAAAGCACAACAATCACATTACATGGGAATAAAACCAACTTTTACGAAGAACTTGCCTTTAAGTGTTTTTTAACTCCTTACATACCAAATCGCTAAAACGCATCCAAAACACCCTTTATGGAGAAACAGAATAACATTTCGAAAACATGTATTTTGAGTGTTTTTGATCATGTAACCTATAAAAACGCTTAAATACATGTAAAGAACCCTATGTTTGTATAACAAAAGGACATTACGAAAATCGTGTATTATGAGTGTGTTTTTAAGTTCCTTAAGTACCAAAAAGCTAAAACCCACAAATAACACTCTTTACAGAGAGATTTTTTTTTTTTTTTGTTATTCATCTTCATAGGTACCGAGATGCCAAAATTCTGGCAAAATTCATGGAAATTTTATAAAAAAAAATCATCATAAAAAAGTAATATTAGATTTTTTCCGGAGTTATGTACAAACCTTGAAGTGCAGGAAAATCCTCCTATATGGGGAAATTACACGACGTTACCAGAAACCTGTCTTTTGAGTGTTTTTCAGGAATTTCAAAAATATTACTGAAAACGTGTCTTTCAGTGATTTACGAAGAAAAACGCTAAAACGGATGTAAACCAACCAATATGAAGAAATAGAATAACATTACCAAAAAGATATATTTTGATGTGTTTTTGAGCTTGTTACCTACAAAAAAAAATGCAAAAATGGATGGAAAGAACTTTATATTGGCAAAGAAAAGAACATTACGAGAAACATGTATGAGTGTTTTATAGTTTGAGAAGAACCACAAGGTAAAAAACTCAAAAACTCGTGTACATAAAGAAGTTTCTGACATAGCAAAAAGTTGAAACTCATGAATAACACTTTTACTTTTGAAACAGAAATACCTTACCAAATGTGTGTATTAGAAAAGTTTCTTTCATACCAAAATGCTGAAAATCATGAATAACACTTTTAATTAAGAAATAGAACAACCTTACTAAATGACTGTGTTTTGAGTTTTTTTTCACATTCTTAGTTACCAAAACCCCAAATTCCATGCAAAACTAGCTTTGTGTGGGAAAAGAAATGATATTACCAGAAAAGTGTCTTTTGAGTGTTTTTGAGCGTGTTATGCAATAAAGCACTAAAAAGCAAGGCAATCACATTACATGGGAATAAAAATAACTTTTACCAAAAACTTGCCTTTAAGTGTTTTTGAGCTCATTACATACCAAAACGCTAAAATGCATGCAAAACACCTTTTATGGAGAAACAAAATAAGATTACCAAAAACATATACGAGTATTTTGAGTGTTTTTGATCATGTTATCTATAAAAACGTTCAAATACATGCAAAGAACCTTATGTTTGCGAAACGAAAGGACACTACGAGAAATGTGTATTATAGGTGTTTTTAATTTCCTTAAGTACCAAAAAGCTAAAACCCACAAATAACACTCTTTATTTAGAAAAAAAAAGTAATAAAATGAAAAAAATAGGATTTCTTTTTTTTGTTATTCATCTTCATATGTACCGATATGCCAAAATTCTGGGAAAATTCAGGACTATTATATGATAAAAGAATTTTATCAAAAAAGTTAGTTTTAGCTTTTTTCGGACTGTTATGTACCAAACCCTAAAGTGCATCCAAAGATTCCTATATGAAGAAATTAAACGATCTTAACTGAAATCTGTTTTTTGAGTGTTTTTCAGCATGTTAGGCACCAAAACGATAAATAATAAGGAACTCACTCTATATGAGAATCCAAAACAAAATTGCTGAAAACGTGTTTTTTATGTGTTTTACGTAGAAAAACCGCTAAAACGGATGCAAACCAATATCAAGAAATAGAAAAACATTACCAAAAAGGTATATTTTGAGTGTTTTTGAGCTTGTTACCTACAATAAACGCGAAAATTGATGGAAAGCACTCTATATTGGAAAACAAAAGGACTTTGCAAGAAAAGTATATAATAAGTTTTTTTTATAGTTAAAAAGAACCAAAAGACAAAAAACACAAAAACTCGTGTATATGGAGAAGGTTCCTAGATACCAAAATGCTGAAACTCATGAATAACACTCTTAATTGAGAAACAGAACAACCTTACTAGGTTACAAGGTTCCTAGATATCAAAATGCTGAAACAGAACAACCTTGCTAAATGTGTGTATTATGGGTGCTTTTCACATTCTTCGTTACCAAAACCCCAAATTGCATGCTAAACAACCTTTATGTGAGAAAAAAATGACATTACCAGAAAAGTGTCTTTTAAGTGTTTCTGAGCGTGATAGGCAATAAAGCACTAAAAAGCAGGGCAATCATATTACATTGGAATAACACGAATTTATACCAAAAACTTGAGCTCCTTATATACCAATCCGCTAAAACGCATGCAAAACAAACTTTATGGAGAAACAGAACAACATTACCAAAAAATTGTATTTTGAATGTTTTTGATCATGTTATCTATAAAAACGCTTAAATACATGCAAAGAACATTATGTTTGGGAAACAAAAGGACATTACGAGAAACTTGTATTATGAGTGATTTTTTAATTTCCTTAAGTACCAAGAAGCTAAAAGGCACAAATAAAATTCTTTATTTAGAAAAAAAAATAAAAATATAAAAAAATAGGATTTTTTAATATATATATATATATATATATATATATATATATATATATATATATATATATATATATATATATATATATATATATATATATATATATATATATATATATATATATATATATATATATATATATATATATATATATATTAAAAAAATGTGTTGAGTGTTTTTCAGCTTACGTACAAAAACGGTAAAACGCATGGAAAACACTGTTTGTAGAGAAGAAAAATACCAACAATGTGTATTTTGAGTTATCACCGTAATAAGTAGTAAAACGCCAAAATGCATGCAGAGCGCCTAAATGAAGTAACGAAACGACATTTCCAAAAACGTGTCATTTAGGTGTTTTTTTTTTTTTTTTAGGGTATTAGGCACCAAAACGTAAAAAAAAAAACATGGAAAATACCCTATATAGGAAAATGAAACAACTTCAACAAAATCGTGTACTTTGTGTGCTTTTGAGCTTCTTACGTAACAAAACAATAGCTAAACTAAACAAAAACTTGTGTTTGAGTGTTTTTGAGCTTGTTAGATAAGTAATTGCCAAAATGCATGCAAAGTTTCAGATATGGAGAAAAGAAAAGATATTAACGCTGTTTTTCAGCTTCTTATGTAACGAAACGCTAAAACACGTAAATACAATTCTATATGAAGAAACAGAACATCATTACGAAAAACGTGTATTATGGGTGCTTTTCCCCATTTTAGGGACCAAAACGAGCAAATTAGGCAACAAAAAGCTAAAAAGCATGGAAATAGCCCTATATGAGAAAAGAAAACAACATTGTCAAAAACGTTTCTTTTAAGTGTTTTTGAGAGTACAAAACACTAAAATGTGAGCAAAGAAACATTTATGGGAAATTTTAGCAAAAAATTCTTATCTCAGTCTTTTAACTTGTTAGGTACCCATATTGCCCCATAAACCCCATATTGCATGCAAAGGACCCTATTTGAGGAAACGAAACGATATTAACAGAAACGTGTATTATGAGTATTTTTATTTATTTATTTATTTTTTTGTACCAAAACACTAAAACACGTGAATATTATTCTATATGAGGGAAAAAAAAAAACTTTAACAAAACCATTAGCAAAACATCACCAGAAACTTTTCATTTAGGTGTTTTGAGCATATTAGACAGCTAAACGCTTAAAAAGCAAGGAAAACACCCTATATGGGAAAACAAAATAACCTTAACAAAATCGAGTGTTTTTGAGCTTCTTACGTAACAAAACGATAAAAGATGTCCGAAACAATATTAGCAAAAACGTATGTTCTGAAATTTTTTTTAGCTTGTTAGGTAACAAAACGCCAAAATATATGTAAATTACCCTATATAGGTAAATGAAACGATATTAACATAAAGGTGTATTATGTCTTTTTCAGCTTCATAGATACCAAAAGTCTAAAACACGTAAATAATACTATATTTGCAGAAACAAAACAACATTACCAAAAGCGTACTTTATGAGTTTTTTCGCCATGATAGGTACCAAAACGCCTAAAAGCATAGTGAACACCATACATAAAGAAACAGACCAACATTACGAAAAACTTGTATGCTGAGTGTTTTTGAGCTTGTTAGATACAAAAACACCAAAGTGCATGCAAGACAACCTGTATAGGAAAAGCAATCAATATTAACAAAAACTTGTCTTTTGAGTGTTTTTCAGTTTCTTACGTACTAAAACTCTAAAACGCATGAAAAACACCCTTTATGGAGAAAGAGGACAACATTACTATAAACGTGTTTTTTGAGAGATTTCCCGATCATTAGCTACCAAAACGCCAAAATGCAGACAGCACACTATTTGATTTAAAGAAATTATATTACCGGAAACGTGTCATTTCAGTGTTTTGAGCATAATAGAAACCAACCCCAACAAAAAAAATATATACATATATAATATCGAAAACGTGTCTTTTGAATGTTTTTGAGCTTCTTACGTACCAAATTTCTAAAAAGCGTGCAAAACATCCTTTATGGTGAAATAGAACATTACCAAAAATGTGTGTTTTGAGTCTTTTTGAGCTTGTTGGGTACGAAAACGCCAAAATGCACACAAATTAACGGACATTGACAAACTAAAAGTTATTAAGAAAAAATATTATTATGAGTGTTTTTTAACTTCTTATGTACGAAAACACTAAAACACGTGAATATCACTCTATATGGAGAAAAAAGCATTAACCAAAAAAATGGGTGTTTTCCTCATGTTAGGTACGACAATCTACACAGAATACCATATATGAAAAACAGAAAAACATTACCAAAAACGTATATTATAAGTGTTTTTGACCTTCTTAGGTAATAAAATACTGAAACACGTGATTAGTACATATATTAAGGCGTTTTGGTTTCTAAAAAGCTGGAAAACGCTTAAATCATACGTTTTTGGTAATGTCTCCCGATAAAGGCTATTTATCGTTTTAGCATTTTGGAATGTAAGAAGCTAAAAAACACTCAAAAGACACCATTTTGATAATGTTGTTTTGATTTCTATATAGAGTGTTTTCCATGCTCTTTAGAGTTTTTGTGCTAACGTTGAAAACCACCGAAGTAAAATGAAATGGATGAATTTTTGCGTGTTGGTATGTAATAAGCTTAAAAACATTCAAAATACATGTTTTTGGCAATAATATTTTGTTTCTCCATGAAGTTTCTTTTCCCTGCATTTTAGTGTTTTGGTACGTAAACAGCTGAAAACATTCAAAAGACACGTTTTGTTTCTCCCGTATAGCTTACTTTGCATGCACTTTGGCGTTTTCGAAAACACTACAAATACATGTTTCTGTACCCTATATATATATATATATATATATATATATATATATATATATATATATATATATATATATATATATATATATATATATATATATATATATATATATATATATATATATATATATATATATATATATATATATATATATATATATATATATATATATATATATATATATATATATATATATATATATATATATATATATATATATATATATATATATATATATATATATATATATATATATATATATATATATATATATATATATATATATATATATATATATATATATATATATATATATATAAAGGAAACGCGATTTCCAGAAAAGTGCCTTTTGAATGTTTATTGGTGTCCTAGGCACCAAAACGCTAAAAAGCATGGAAAGCACCCTATAAATGAAAACAAAACAACTTTACCATGAAAGTGTGTTTTCATTATTTTTGACTTTCTTACGTACGGAAACGCTAAATCGCATGAAAAAAAAAATATGGAGAAATAATATCAAAAACAAATATTTCGAGTGTTTCTGAGATAGTTAAGTAGAAAAACGCCAAAATGCATATATAATATCTTAAATCGGAAAATGAAAAGACGTTATTAAAATGTGTACTATTGGTGTTTTTTTTTTTTTTTACTTATTAGATACGAAGTCGCTAAAATGCATGGATAACACTCTATATGAAATAACATTACCAAAAACGTAAATTTTCAGTGTTTTCACATTGTTATGAATCAAAACGCCATAATGCATGTAAAGCCCCCTATTTGGGGAAAGGAAACTAGATTTCAGAAAGGTATCTAGAATATGTTCTTCAGCGTGTTAGGCACAAAAATGCTAAAAAGCATACAAATCACCTGATATGGGAATACAAAACAACATTAAGAAAACGTTTCTTTTGAGTGTCCTACGTACCAAAACAATAAAAAAAAAAACATAGAAAACATCCTTTATGGAGAAACAGAATAACATTACCAAAAACAAATATTTTGAGTGTTTTGTAAGATTGTTACGTAAAAAACGCCTAAATTAATCGAAAATACCCTATATGGGAAAAATGAAGTCATTACGAGAAACGTGTATTATGAGTGTTTTTGACCTTTTTAGTATCAAAAGGGTAAAACGCATGAATAACACCCTATATGGAGAAATAGATATATGAAACGACATTAAAAACGCATGAAAATACCATGAAAATACAAACAGAATACATTTACCAAAAACGTGTATTTTGAGTGTCTTTGAGCGTATTATGTACAAAATCGCCTATAATCAAACAAAACACAAAAAAAATATGGAAATGAAAGGACATTACGAGAAACGTTTGTTATGTTATTTTTTTTATTACTTTCTTAAGTACCAAATCAGTAAAAAGCTTCAATAGTCCTCTGAAGAAAAAAAACAACCCTACCAAAAACGTGTGTTTTTTTTACATTGATAATTACCAAAACGCCAACATGCATGTAAAGCAACCTATATGAAGAAACGAAACGAAATAACTAGAAACTTGTCTTTTGTTATTTTTTTGTGCGTGTTAGGCACCAAATCAGTAAGAAGCAACGAAATCACCCTATAGGGAAATACAAAACAACTTTACTAAAACGTGTCTTTGGAGTGTTTTTTTTTTTTTAGGTTCTTACGAACTAAAATGTCAAAATACATGCAAACACCCTGTTAGGTACCAAAGCACAAAAAAGACCCTATATGAGGAAATGAAAGGACATAACAAAAAACGTGTATTATGAATTTTTTTTTTCTAGCTTCTTAGGTACCAAAACGCTAAAATAAATGAGTAGCACACTGTATGGAGAAAGAGAAACAAATTACCAAAATCGTGTAATTTGAATGTTTTTCACATTGTCAGGTAGCAAAACATCATAATGCTTGCTCACTATACGAGAAAATTTAGCAATAATGTAAGAAATGTGTTTTTATGTGTTTTTCACATAAATGCTAAATAGCATAGAAAACACCTTATATAGAAATGCAAAATAATAAGCATGTCTTTTAAGTGTTTTAAACTTTTTACGTACCAAAACGCTAAAACACGTGCAACAAACACGAATAACCTTACCAAATAGAAAAACCTTATCAAAAACGTGTATTTTGAGTCTTTTGGAGTCTGTTACGTACATCATATAAAAAATGCATGTAAAGCACCCTGTATGGGGAAACGATAGAACACTACGAGAAACGTGCATTGTCAGTGTTTTGAGTCTCTTAAGTACCAAACACTAAACCGCTTGAATGAAAATTGAATATATTCTATATCTCTTAATAGAGAAACAGAACATCACCAAAAACGTGTTTTTATTCATTTATTATTTTTTTTTTTACCTTGTTATGTACCAAAACGTCAAAATACACACGAAGCATCCTATATGGGGAAATAGAAAGACATTAGGAGAAAAAAGTTTTATTAGTGTTTTTGAGCTTCCTAAGTACCAAAACGCTAAAACGCATGAATAGCACCTTATATAGAGAAAAAGAACAACATTACCTGAAACCTTTATTTTGAGCGTTTCTCATATTATGTAGCAAAACATCATAATCCATGCAGATCCCTATATGAAGAAGCAAAACTATATTACAGGAAACGTGTCTTTTGAGTGTTTACTTGAGTGTTAGGAATCAAAATGCTAAAAAGCATTGAAAGTACCCTATTTGGCAATATAAAATAATATTACCAAGAAAGTATCTTTAGAGTGTTTTTGACCTTCTTACGTCCGAAATCGCTGAAACGCATGCAAAACAACCTTTATGGAGAAACAGAATAACATTACCAAAAACTTGTATTTTGATTGTTTTTGTGCTTGTTAAGTACAAAAATGCCAAATTACACGTAAAGCATCCTACATGGAGAAAACAAAGGACATTACGAGAAAAGTGTATTATGAGAGATTTCTAGCTTTTTAGGTACCAAGACTCAAAAACACATGATTAGCACTTTATATGGAAAAACAACTCTACCGAAAACTTTTACTTAAACTCTTTTTCATATTGTTAAGTACCAAAAGACAAAATGCATTGGAAGCCCCCTTTATCGGGAAACGAAACGACATTATCATCAACGTGCCTTTTGAGTGTTTTTCAACGTGCTAGACACCAGAACGCTAAAAAACATGGAAAGAAATCTATAAAGGAATACAAAACAACATTACTAAAAACGTGTTTTATAGGTTCTTATGTACAGAAACGCTAAAACCCATGCAAAACACCCTTTATGGAGAAGCGAAATAAATAATTCGTTGATAAATTACATTCAGGACAGTTAGGGAACATCCCTTACAGAAGAAAAAGATCGCAGAAGAATGATCCTAAATGGATGACTGAGGTTAAAACACTACATTGGGCGAAGGAGTAGTATATATGAGATTAAAGACAGGGGAAGTGGTTTTAAGGCCATAATATAATGAATTAGAGATTAGTAAAATTGTGAGCAAGTATTTTTTAATTGTCTTTTCCCAGGAAAACATGCATTGTTTGCCAAATAGTGAGAAGATATTTAGAATAGAAGAGGATGAGAAGCTGACAGATATTACCATAACTAAAAGTGATAGTGGAACAGGAGATAGATAAGTTGAAAAGTTCAAGTCACCAGGACCAGATGAAATATATTCCACAGTATTTAAGGAAAGGAAAAAGGTTATAAGTAATCTGTTAGTTTCTGTCCTTAGGAAATCACTTTAGTCATGTGAGGTATCGGTAATTCGGAGGCAGGCGAATATAGTACCTACCTTTAAGAAAGGAGATAAAATTTTAACGTCTAACCTGTCAGCTTAACTTCTGTTGAGTGTAAAATAATGGAGTCAATATTAGCAGATTCTTCTTGTAGATTTACTTATTTCTTATGTTCTTATGTTCTTATTACCAAAAGCGTGTATTTTCAGTGTTTTTCAGCTATTACGTGAAAAAAATGTCAAAATCCATGCAAAGCACCCTATATGAAGAAAAAGAGCGACATTACGAGAAACGTGCATTATGAGTGTTTTTGAGATTCTTAGGTACCAAAACGCTGAAACTCATGAATAACACTCTTAATTGAGATACAGAACAACCTTACCAAATGCGTGTATTTTGAGTGTTTTTCACATTCTTAGTTACCAAAACCCCAAACTGCATGCGAAACTAGCTTTATGTGGAAAAAAAAAAAAACATTACCAGAAGAGTCTTTTGAGTGTTTTTGAGCGTGTTAAGCAATAAAGCACTATAAAGCAGGCAATCACATTACATGGAAATAAAACTAAATTTTACCAAGAACTTGCCTTTAAGTGTTTTCAGCTCCTTACATACTGAAACGCTAAAACGCATGCAAAACACCCTTTATGGAGAAACACAAAAACATTACAAAAAAAACATGTATTTTGAGTGTTTTTGATCATGTTACCTATAAAAACGCTTAAATACATGCAAAGAACCCTGTATTTGGGAAACGAAAGGACATTATGAGAAACGTGCATTATAAGTGTTTTTAAGTTCCTTAAGTACCAAAAAGCTAAAACCCACAAATAACACTCTTTATAGAGAAAAAAAAAATAAAAAAATTGCAATTTTTTTTTCTTATTTATCTTTATAGGTGCCAAGATGCCAAAATTCTGGCAAAATTCAGGGAAATTATGTGGAAAAAAGAACATTATCAAAAAAGTTAATTCTAGATTTTTTTCGGACTGTTATGTACCAAACCCTAAAGTGCATGCAAAGCCACCTATTTATGGACTTTACAAGAAACCTGTCTTTTGAGTGTTTTTTAGCATGTTAGGCACCAAAACGATAAATACCATTGAAGTAACTCAATATGGGAATCAAAAACAAAATTACTGAAAACATGTCTTCTCAGTGTTTTACGTAGAAAAACGCTAAAACGGATGCAAACCAACCAATACGAAGAAAGAGAAAAACATCCCCAAAAACGTATATTTTGAGTGTTTTTGAGCTTGTTACCTACAAAAAAAAAACGCGAAAATGCATGCAAAGCACTCTATATTGCGAAACAAAAGGACATTACGAGAAACGAATTTTTTATAGTTTTTCAAGATCCACAAGGCAAAAAACACAAAAACTCGTATATATGGAGAAGTTTCTTAGATACCAAAATGCTGAAACTCATGAATAAAACTCTTAATAGAAAAACAAAACAACCTTACTAATTGCGTGTATTTTGAGTGTTATTTCACATTCTTAGTTAAAAAAAAAACGAAATTCCATGCGAATATAGCTTTATGTGGGAAAAAAACGATAATACGGTATTTTGCGTGTTTTTGAGAGTGTTAGGCAATAAAGCACTAAAAAGTAGGGCAATCACATTACATGGAATAAAACCAACGTTTACCAAGAACTTGCCTTTAAGTGTTTTTCAGCTCCTTATATGCGCTAAAACTAATGCAAAACACACTTTATATAGAAACAAAATAACATAACCAACAACAGGTATTTTCAGTGTTTTTTAATCATGTGATCTATAAAAAACGCTTAAATACATGCAAAAAACCTAATGTTTGGGAAAGGAAAGGATATTACGAGAAACGTGTATTATGAGTGTTGTCCTTAAGAACCAAAAAGCTAAAACCCACAAGTAACACTCTTTAGTCAGAAAAAAAATAAATAAATAAATAGAAAAACAGGAATTTTTTTTATTTTTTTTTATCTCGGTACCTATCTTCATAGGTACCGAGATGCCAAATTCTGGCAAAATTCAGGGCAATTATGTGATAAAAGATCATTATCATAAAAGTTAATTTTAGCTTTTTTACGGACTGTTATTTACCAAACCCTAAAGTGCATGCAAAGCCACCTATATGAGGAAATTAAACGACTTTACCAGAAACCTATCTCTTGAGTGATTTTCAGCTTGTTAGGCATCAAAACGATAAATAATATGGAAGTCACTCTATATGAGAATCCAAAACAAAATACTGAAAACGTGTCCTTTCTGTGTTTTAGGTAGAAAAACGCTAAAACGGATGCAAACCAACAAATATGAAGAAATAGAATATTACCGAAATGGTATATTTTGAGTGTTTTTAATCTTGTTACCTACAAAAAACGCGAAAAAGGATGCAAAGCACTATATATTGGGAAACAAAAGGACATTACGAGAAACGTGAATAATGAGTGTTTTATAGTTTCACAAGAACCACAAGGCAAAAAACGCAAAAACTCGTGTATATGAAGAAGTTTCTTAGTTACTAAAAATGCTGGTACTCATGAATAACACTCTTAAATGAGAAACATAACAACCTTACGAAATGCGTGTATTTTGAGTGTTTTTCACATTCTTATTTACCAAAACCCCAAATTGCATGTAAAACTAGCTTTATGTTGGTAAGAAATGACATTACCAGAAAAGTAACTGAGTGTTTTTGAGCGTGTTAGGCAATAAAGCACTAAAAAGCAGGGCAATAACATTACATGGGAATGAAACCAACTTTTACCAAGAACTTGCCTTTAATTTTTTCTTTTAGCTCCTTACATACCAAAACGCTAAAACGAATGCAAAACACCCTTTATGGAGATTTAGAATAACATTACCAAAAACATGTATTTTGAGTGTTTTTGATCATGCTACCTATAAAAACGCGAAAATACATGCAAAGAACCCTATGTTTGGGAAACGAAAGGACATTACGAGAAAAGTGTATTATGGGTGTTTTTAAGTTCCTTAAGAACCAAAAAAATTAAACCCACAAATAACACTCTTTATAAAGAAAAAATAAATAAATATATAAAAAAACGGCAATTTTTTTTTTTGTTATTCATCTTCATAAGTACTGAGATGCCAAAATTCTGGGCAATTATGGGATAAAAAATATTATCAAAAAAGTTAATTTTAGCTTCTTTTTTTTCGGAATGTTATGTACCAAACTCTAAAGTGAATGCAAAGCCACCTACATGAGGAAATTAAACGACTTTACGAGAAACCTTACTTTTGAGTGTTTTTCAGTATGTTAGGCACCAAAACGATAATAACATGGAAGTCACTCAATATGGGAATGCATAACAAAATTACTGAAAACATGTCTTTTCAGTGTTTTACGTAGAAAAACGCTAAAAAGGATGCAAACCAACCAATATGAAGAAATGGAATAACATTACCAAAAATTTATTTTTTGAATGTTTTTGAGCTTGTTACCTAAAAAAAATGCAAAAATGAATGCAAAGTATTGCATTCTGAGAAACGTGTATAATGAGTGTTTTATAGTTCCACAAGAACCAAAAGGCAAAAAACGCAAAAACTCCTGTACCTAGAAGTTTCTTAGATACAAAAATGATGAAACTCATGAATAACACTTTTAATTGAGAAACAGAATGACCTTACAAAATGTGTGTATTTTGAGTGTTTTTTTTCACATTCTTAGTTACGAAAATCACAAATTACATGGGAAACTAGCTAGTTTCCTAGATACCAAAATGCCGAAACTCATGTATAACACTCTTAATTGAGAAACAGAAAAACCTTACTAAATGCGTGTATTTTGAGTGCTTTTCACATTCTTAGTTACCCAAAACCCAAATTGATTGCGAAACCAGCTTTATGTGGTAAAAAAAAAAAAAAACATTTTCAGAAAAGTGTCTGTTGAGTGTTTTTGAGCGTGATAAAGCACTAAAAAGAAGGGCAATCACATTACATGGGAATAAAACCAATGTTTACCAAGAACTTGCCTTTAAGTGTTTTTGAGCTCCTTATATACTAAAACGCTAAAACGCATGCAAAACACACTTCATGGAGAAACAGAATAACATTACCAAAAACATGTATTTTGAGTGTTTTTGATCATGTTAACAATAAAAACGCTTAAATACATGCTAAGAACCCTATTTGTAGGAAACGAAAGGAAATTACGAGAAACGTGTATTATGAGTATTTTTAAATTCATTAAGTACCAAAAAGCTAAAAGCCACAAATAACTCTCTATTGAGAAAAAAAAATAAAAAAATACGATATTTTTTTTTCTTTCTTATTCATCTTCACAGGTATCGAGGTGCCAAAATTCAAGCAAAATTCATGAAATTTTCTGAAATAAGAACATTATCAAAAAAGTTAATTTTAGCTTTTTTTTTCTCGACTGTTATGTAGCAAACCCTAAAGTGCATGCAAAACCACCTATGTGGGGAAATCAAACGTCTTTGCCAGAAAACTGTCTTATGAGTGTTTTTCAGCATGTTAGGCACCAAAACGATAAAACCAAAGGAAGTCAATCTATATGGGAATCAAAAACAAAATTACTGAAAACGTGTCTTTTCGGTGTTTTACGTAGAAAAACGCTAAAGAGGATGCAAACCCACCAATATGAAAAAAAAAAAAAAATAGAATAACATTACTATAAAAGCTATGTTTTGAGTGTTTTTGAGCTTGTTACCTACAAGAAAGGTGAAAATGGATGCAAAGCACTCCCTATTGGGAAACAAAAGGACATTACGAGAAACGTGTATAATGAGTGTCTTATTATTTTCGAGCAAAAGAACTTGTAGTTCACAAGAACCACAAGGGAAAAAGCGCAAAAACTCGTGTATATAAAGAAGTTTCTTACATACCAAAATGCTGAAACTCATGAATAACAATCTTAATTAAGAACAGAACAATCTTACCAAAAGCGTGTATTTTCAGTGTTTTTCACATTCTTAGCAAAATCCCAAATTGCATGCGAAACTAGCTTTATGTGGGAAAAAAATGACGTTACCAGAAGTGTCTTTTGAGTGTTTTTGAGCGTGTTTGGCAACAAAGCACTAGAAAGCAGGGCAATCACATTACATGGGAATAAAACCAACTTTGACCAAGAACTTGAAATTATGTTTTTGAGCTCCTTACATACCAAAACGCTAAAACGCATGCAAAACACTTCTTTATGGAGAAGCAGAAAAAAAAAAACATTACAAAAAAACATGTGTTTTAAGTGTTTTTGATCATGTTACCTATAAAAACGCTTAAATACATGCAAAGAACCCTATCTTTGGGAAACGAAAGGACATTATGAAAAACGTGTATTATGACTGTTTTGAAGTTCCATAAGTACCAAAACGTTAAAACCCACAAATAACACTCTTTAAAGAGAAAAAAAATAAAAAATTCTGCCAAAATTCAGGGAATTTATGTGGAAAAAAGAACATTATCAAAAAAGTTAATTATAGCTTTTTTTTCGGATTGTTATTTACCAAACCCTAAAGTGCATCCAAAGCCACCTATATGAGGAAATTAAACAACTTTACCAGAAACCTGTCTTTTCAGTGTTTTTCAGCATGTTAGGCACCAAACCGATAAATAATATGGAAGTCAGTCAATATGTGAATCCAAAACAAAATTACTGAAAACGTGTCTTTTCAGCGTTTTACGTAGAAAAAACCATAAAGCGGATGCAAAGCAACGAATATGAAGAAATAGAATAACATTACAAAAACGTGTTTTTGAGCTTTTTACCTACAAAAAAACGCGAAAATGGATGTAAAAGCACTGTATATTGGGAAGAAAAAAGGACATTTAGAGAAACGTGTATAATGATTATTTTATAGTTTCATAAGAACCACAAGACAAAAAACGCAAAAAAGTTTCTTACATACCAAAATGCTAAAACTCATGAATAACACTTTTAATTGAGAAACTGAACTACCTTACCAAATGTATGTATTTTGAGTGTTTTTCACAATCTTAGTTACGAAAATACCAAATTACATTTATTCATTATTTTGTTACAATATTTTGAGTGTTTTTGATCATGTTACCTATAAAAACGCTTAAATACATGCAAAGAACCCTATGTCTGTGAAACGAAAGGACATTACGAAAATCGTGTATTATGATTGTTTTTAAGTTCCTTAAGTACCAAAAAACTAAAACCCACAAATAGAGAAAAAATAAATAACTAAAAAAATAGATTTTTTTTTATTCATCTACATAGTTATGAAGATGCCAAAATTCAGGCAAAATTCAGGGAAATTATGTAAAAAACACATTATAAAAAAATTTTTTTTTAGCTTTTTTCCGGAATTATGTACCAAACCCAGAAGTGCATGCAAAGCCACCTATATGGGGAAATTACACGACTTTACCAGAAATCTGTCTTTTGAGTGTTTTTTCAGCAATTTCAACAATATTACTGAAAACGTGTCTTTTCAGTGATTTACGAAGAAAAACGCTAAAACGGATGCAAGCCAACCAATATGAAGAAATAGAATAATATTACCAAAAATATATATTTTGAGTGTTTTTCAGCTTGTTACCTACAAAAAATGCGAAAATGGATAAAAGCACTCTATACTGGGAAACAAAAGAACATTACGAGAAACGTGTATAATGAGTGTTTTATAGTTTTAAAAGAACCACGAGGCAATAAACGCAAAAACTCGTGTATATAGAGAAATTTCTTACATACCAAAATTAATAAATGCATGAATAACACTTTTAATTGATAAATTCAGGGCAATCATATGATAAAACAATATTATCAAAAAAGTTCATCTCAGCTTTTTTTTTTCGGAATAGGAACTTTTTTTTTATTCATCTTCATAGGTACCGAGATACCAAAATTCTGGGAAAATTCAGGGCAATCATATGATAAAACAATATTATAAAAAAAATTAATTTCAGCTTTTTTTTTTTCGGACCCAACCCTAAAGTGCATGCAAAGCCTCCTATATGAGGAAATTAAACGACCTTAACAGAAATCTGTGTTTTGAGTGTTTTTTAGCATGTCACCAAAACGATAAATAATAAGGAAATCACTCTATATGGGAATCCAAAACAAAGTTACTGAAAACGTGTCTTCTCAGTGTTTTACGTAGAAAAACGCTAAAACGGATGCAAAGCAACGAATATCAAGAAATAGAAAGACGTTACTAAAAACGTATATTTTGAATGTTTTTGAGCTTGGTACCTATAAAAAACGCGAAAATTGATGCAAAGCATTCTATATTGGGAAACAAAAGGACATTGCAAGAAAAAGTGTAAAATGAATGTTTTATAGTTCAAAAGAACCACAAGGCAAAAAACGCAAAATCTTGTGTATATTGAGAGGTTTCCTAGATACCAAAATGCTAAAACTCATGTATAACACTATTAACTGAGAAACAGAACAACCTTACTAAATGCGTGTATTTTGAGTGCTTTTAACATTCTTAGTTACCAAAACCCCAAATTGCATGCAAAAATAGATTTGTTGGGAAAAAAATTACTTTACCAGAAAAATGTCTTTTGAGTGTTTTTGAGCGTGATAGGCAATAAAACACTAAAAAGGAGGGCAATCACATTATATCGGAGTAAAACGAATTTTTACCAAGAACTTGCCTTTAAGTGTTTTTGAGCTCCTTATATACCAAAACACTAACACGCATGCAAAATACACTTAATGGTGAAACAGAAGAACATTACCAAAAACATGTATTTTCAGAGTTTTTGATCATGTTACCAATAAAACCGCTTAAATACATGCAAAGAACCCTATTTTTGGGAAAAGAAAGGACGTTACGAAAAACGTATATTATGAGTGTTAAGTACCAAAAAAGCTAAAACCCACAAATATCACTTTATAGAGAAAAAAATAAAATTTTCTTCTTTTGTTTTGTTATTCATCTTCATAGGTACTAAGATGCCAAAATTCTGGGAATATTATTTGGGAATAAAAAAACAAAATTACTGAAAACGTGTCTTTTCGGTGTTTTACGTAGAAAAACGCTAAAAAAGATGAAAACCAACCAATATGAAGAAATAGAAAAACATTACCAAAAAGGTATATTTTGAGTGTTTTTGAGCTTGTTACCTACAAAAAAACGCGAAAATGGATGCAAAGCACTCCCTATTAGGAAAGATAAGGACATTACGAGAAACATGTATAATGAGTGTCTTATTATTTTCGGGCAAAAGAACTTGTGGTTCACAGGAACCACAAGGCAAAAAACGCAAAAACTCGTGTATATAAAGAAGTTTCTTAGATACCAATATGCTGAAACTCATGAATAACAATCTTAATTGAAAAACAGAACAACATTACCAAATGCGTGTATTTTGAGTGTTTTTTTTTTTCGCATTCTTCGCAAAACCCTAAAAAGCATGCGAAACTAGTTTTATGTGGGAAAAAATGGCATTACCAGAAGTATCTTTTCAGTGTTTTTGAGCGTGTTAGGCAATAAAGCACTAAAAGCAGGGCAATCATATTACATTGGAATAAAACCAACTTTCACCAAGAACTTGCCTTCAAGTGTTTTTCAGCTCCTTACATACCAAATCGCTAAAATGCATGCAAAACACTCCTTTATGGAAAAGCAGAATAACATTACCAAAAACAAGTGTTTTGAGTGTTTTTTATCATGTTACCAATAAAAACGCTTAAATACATGCAAAGATCCCCATATTTGGAAAACGAAAGGACATTACGAGAAATGTGTATCATGAATGTTTTTAAGTTCCTTAAATACCAAAACGTTAAAACCTACAAATAACACTCTTAATAGAGGAAAAAAAAAATAAATAAAAAAATATAATTTTTATTTTTTTTTTGTTATTGATGTTCATAGGTACCAAGATGCCAAAATTCTGGCAAAATTCAGGGAAATTATGTGGAAAAAACATTATCAAAAAAGATAATTTTACCTTTTTTTCGGAGTTATGTTCCAAACCATAAAGTGTATGCAAAAGCCACCTATCTGATAAAATTTAACGACTTTACAAGAAACCTGTCTTTTGAGTGTTTTTCTGCATGTTAGGCACCAAAACGATAAATAATATGAAAGTCACTATATGGAAATCAAAAACAAAATTACTGAAAACGTGTCTTTTAAAAGATTTACGTAGAAAAACGCAAAAACGGATGCAAACCAACCAATATGAAGAAATAGAATAACATTAGCAAAAAAGTATATTTTGTGTGTTTTTGAGCTTGTTACATAAAAAAAAAAACGTGAAAATGGATGCAAAGCACTCTATATAAGGAAAAAAAAAAAGGACATAACGAGAAACGTGTATAATGAGTGTTTTGTAGTTTCACCAGAACCACAAGGCAAAAAACGCAAAAACTCGACTATGGAGAAGTTTCTAAGATACCAAAATACTGAAACTCATGAATAACACTCTTAATTAAGAAACAGAAGAACCTTACTAAATGCGTGTATTTTGAGTGTTTTTTTTTACATTCTTAGTTACCAAAACCCCAAATTCCATGCGATACTAGCTTTATGTGGGAAAAAAATTACCCTGAGGCATTTGGGAAGAGTAAGAGAAAATTACAAATTTATGGATGGGGATGATAGGTGGAAATAGGTAGGCATATTTCATACAAGTACTGCCACTTGTAGGCCTGATGCCTTCTTGCAGATTTACTTATTTCTTATGTTCTTATGTTCTTATTACCAAAAGCGTGTATTTTAAGTGTTTTTCAGCTATTACGTGAAAAAAAATGCCAAAATGCATGCAAAGCACCCTATATGAAGAAAAGAGCGATATTACGAGAAACTTGCATTATGAGTGTTTTTGAGATTCTTAGGTACCAAAACGCTGAAACTCATGAATAACACTCTTAATTCAGATGCAGAACAACCTTAGCGTGTATTTTGAGTGTTTTTCACATTCTTAGTTACCAAAACCCCAAATTGCGAAACTAGCTTTATGTGGAAAAAAAAAATGACATTACCAGAAGAGTGTCTTTTGATTATGTTGATTGTGTTAGGCATTAAAGCACTATAAAGCAGGCAATCACATTACATGGAAATAAAACCAAATTTTACCAAGAACTTGCCTTTAAGTGTTTTTGAGCTCCTTACATATTGAAACGCTAAAACGCATGCAAAACACCCTTTATGGAAAAACACAAAAACATTACAAAAAACATGTATTTTGAGTGTTTTTGATCAAGTTACCTATAAAAACGCTTAAATACATGCAAAGAACCCTATATTTGGGAAACGAAAGGACATTATGAGAAACGTGTATTATGAGTCTTTTTAAGTTCCTTAAGTACCAAAAACCTAAAACCCACAAATAAAACTCTTTATAGAGAAAAAAATAAATCAATAAAAAAAATAGCATTTTTTTTTTTTGTTATTCATCTTCATAGGTATCAAGATGCCAAAATTCTGGCAAAATTCAGGGAAATTATGTGGAAAAAAGAACATTATCAAAAAAGTTAATTCTAGATTTCTTTCGGATTGTTATGTACCAAACCCTAAAGTGCATGGAAAGCCACCTATATATGGAAATTAAACGACTTTACAAGAAACCTGTCTTTTGAGTGTTTTTTAGCATGTTAGGCACCAAAACGATAAATACCATTGAAGTGCCAAAGCCACCTATATGAGGAAATTAAACGACTTTACCAGAAACCTATCTTTTGAGTGATTTTCAGCTTGTTAGGCATCAAAACGATAAATAATATGGAAGTCACTCTATATGAGAATCCAAAACAAAATACTGAAAACGTGTCTTTTCTGTGTTTTAGGTAGAAAAACGCTAAAACGGATGTAAACCAACAAATATGAAGAAATAGAATATTACCAAAATGGTATATTTTGAGTGTTTTTATCTTGTTACCTACAAAAAACGCGAAAAAGGATGCAAAGCACTATATATTGGGAAACAAAAGGACATTACGAGAAACGTGAATAATGAGAGTTTTATAGTTTCACAAGAACCATAAGGCAAAAAACGCAAAAACTCGCTTATATGGAGAAGTTTCTTAGTTACCAAAATGCTGGTACTCATGAATAACACTCTTAAATGAGAAACATAACAACCTTACGAAATGCGTGTATTTTGAGTGTTTTTCACATTCTTATTTACCAAAACCCCAAATTACATGTAAAACTATCTTTATGTTGGTAATAAATGACATTACCAGAAAAGTGACCTTGAATGGTTTTGAGCGTGTTAGGCAATAAAGCACTAAAAAGCAGGGCAATAACATTACATGGGAATGAAACCAACTTTTACCAAGAATATGCCTTTAAGTGTTTTTCAGCTTGCTAGGCACCAAAACGATAAATAACATGGAAGTCACTCTATATGGGAATCCAAAACAAAATTACTGAAAACGTGTCTTTTCGGTGTTTTACGTAGAAAAACGCTAAAACGGATGCAAACCAACCAATATGAAAAAAAAAATAGAATAACATTACAAAAAAACTATATTTTCAGTATTTTTGAGCTGGTTACCTACAAAAAAGGTAAAAATGGATGCAAAGCACTCCCTATTGAGAAAGAAAAGGACATTACGAGAAACGTGTATAATGAGTGTCTTATTATTTTCGAGCAAAAGAACTTGTGGTTCACAAGAACCACAAGGCAAAAAGCGCAAAAACTTGTGTATATAAAGAAGTTTCTTAGATACGAAAAAGCTGAAACTCATGAATAACAATCTTAATTGAGAAACAGAACAATCTTACCAAAAGCGTGTATTTTCATTGTTTTTCACATTGTTAGTTAGCAAAATCCCAAAAAGCATGCGAAACTACCTTTATGTGAGAAAGAAATGACATTACCAGAAGTGTCTTTTAAGTGTTTTTGAGCGTGTTTGGCAATAAAGCACTAGAAAGCAGGGCAATCACATTACATGAGAATAAAACCAACTTTGACCAAGAACTTGCCATTATGTGTTTTTGAGCTCCTTACATACCAAAACGCTAAAACGCATGCAAAACACTCCTTTATGGAGAAGCAGAAAAAAACATTACAAAAAACATGTGTTTTAAGTGTTTTTCATCATGTTACCTATAAAAACGCTCAAATACATGCAAAGAACCCTATCTTTGGGAAACGAAAGGACATTACAAAAAACGTGTATTATGACTGTTTTGAAGTTCCATAAGTACCAAAACGTTAAAACCCACAAATAACACTCTTTAAAGAGAAAAAAAAATACAAAATTCTGCCAAAATTCAGGGAATTTATGTGGAAAAAAGAACATTATCAAAAAAAGTTAATTATAGCTATTTTTTCGGATTGTTATTTACCAAACCTTAAAGTGCATGCAAAGCCACCTATAAGAGGAAATTAAACGACTTTACCAGAAACCTGTCTTTTCAGTGTTTTTCAGTATGTTAGGCACCAAACCGATAAATAATATGGAAGTCAGTCAATATGTGAATCCAAACAAAATTACTGAAAACGTGTCTTTTCAGCGTTTTACGTAGAAAAAAACGCTAAAACGGATGCAAAGCAACGAATATGAAGAAATAGAATAATATTACCAAAACGTATTTTGGGGCTTTTATACCTACAAAAAAAAAAAAAAAAAGCGAAAATGGATGTAAAAGCACTCTATATTGGGAAGAAAAAAGGATATTTAGAGAAACGTGTATAATGATTGTTATATAGTTTCACAAGAACCACAAGACAAAAAACGCAAAAACTCGTGTATATAGAGAATTTTCTTACATACCAAAATGCTAAAACTCATGAATAACACTTTTAATTGAGAAACTGAACTACCTTACCAAATGTGTGTATTTTGAGTGTTTTTCACATTCTTAGTTACGAAAATCCCAAATTACATTTATACATTATTTTGTTACATTATTTTGAGTGTTTTTTGATCATGTTACCTATAAAAACGCTTAAATACATGCAAAGAATTCTATGTCTGTGAAACGAAAGGACATTACGAAAATCGTGTATTATGATTGTTTTTAATTTCTTTAATTACCAAAAAACTAAAACCCACAAATAGAGAAAAAATAAATAACAAAAAATAGATTTTTTTTTTTGTTATTCATCTAAATAGGTATGAAGATGCCAAAATTCAGGCAAAATTCAGGGAAATTATGTAAAAAACACATTATAAAATTTTTTTTTTTATTTTTTCCGGAATTATGTACCAAACCCAGAAGTGCATGCAAAGCCACCTATATGGGGAAATTACACGACTTTACCAGAAATCTGTCTTTTGAGTGTTTTTTCCAGCAATTTCAACAATATTACTGAAAACGTGTCTTTTCAGTGATTTACGAAGAAAAACGCTAAAACGGATGCAAGCCAACCAATATGAAGAAATACAATAACATTACCAAAAAGATATATTTTGAGTGTTTTTCAGCTTGTTACCTACAAAAAATGCGAAAATGGATGGAAAGCACTCTATATTGGGAAACAAAAGAACATTACGAAAAACGTGTATAATGAGTGTTTTATAGTTTCACACGAACCACAAGGCAAAAAACACAAAAATTCGTGTATATAGAGAAGTTTCTTCCATACCAAAATGCTGAAATGCATGAATAACGCTTTTAATTGAGAAACTGAACTACCTTACCAAATGTGTGTATTTTGAGTGTTTTTCACATTCTTAGTTACGAAAATCCCAAATTACATGCCAAACTACCTTTATGTGGAAAAAAAAAATGACATTACCAAAAAAGTGTTTTTTTAGTGTTTTTGAGCGTGATATGCAACAAAGCACTAAAAAGCAGAACAATCACATTACATGGGAATAAAACCAACTTTTACGAAGGACTTGCCTTTAAGTGTTTTTTAACTCCTTACATACCAAATCGCTAAAACACATGCAAAACACCCTTTATGGAGAAACAGAATAACATTACCAAAAACATGTATTTTGAGTTTTTTTTTATCATGTAACCTATAAAAACGCTTAAATACATGTAAAGGACCCTATGTTTGTATAACAAAAGGACATTACGAAAATCGTGTATTATGAGTGTTTTTAAGTTCCTTAAGTACCAAAAAGCTAAAACCCATAAATAACACTTTATAAAGAGAAATTTTTTTTTTTTTTTGTTATTCATTTTCAAAGGTACCGAGATGCCAAAATTCTGGCAAAATTCATGGAAATTTTGTAAAAAAAATCTTTATAAAAATAATAATTTTAGCCTTTTCCGGAGTTATGTACAAACCCTGAAGTGCATGCAAATCCACCTATATGGGGAAATTACACGACTTTACCAGAAACCTGTCTTTTGAGTGTTTTCAGCAATTTCAACAATATTACTGAAAAAGTGTCTTTTCAGTGATTTACTTAAAAAAACGCTAAAATGGAAGTAAACAAATCAATAAGAAGAAATAGAATAACATTACCAAAAAGATATATTTTTATGTGTTTTTGAGCTTGTTACCTACAAAAAAAGCAAAAAATGGATGGAAAGCACTTGATATTGCCAAAGAAAAGGACATTACGAGAAACGTGTATGAGTGTTTAATTGTTTGACAAGAACCACAAGGTAAAAAACTAAAAAAACTCGTGTACATAAAGAAGATTCTTACATACTAAAAAGATGAAACTCATGAATAACACTTTTAATTTTGAAACAAAAATACCTTACCAAATGTGTGTATTTGAAAAGTTTCTTACATACCAAAATGCTGAAATTCATGAATAACACTTTTAATTAAGAAATAGAAAAACCTTATTAATGGCTGTGTTTTGAGTTTTTTTTTCACATTCTTAGTTACCAAATTCCCAAATTCCATGCAAAACTAGCTTTATGTGGGAAATAAATGATATTACCAGAAAAGTGTCTTTTGAGTGTTTTGAGCGTGTTAAAGCACTAAAAAGCAGGGTAATAAATGGGAATAAAAACAACTTTTACCAAGAACTTGCCTTTAAGTGTTTTTGAGCTCATTAGATACCTAAACGCTAAAATGCATGCAAAACATTTTTTTATGGAGAAACAGAATAAAATTACCAAAAACATATTTTTTGGGTTTTGATCATGTTATCTATAAAAACGCTTAAATACATATAAAGAACCTTATATTTGCGAAACGAAAGGACATTACGAGAAATGTGTATTATAAGTGTTTTTAAGTTCCTAAAGTACCAAAAAGATAAAACCCACAAATAACACTCTTTATTTAGAAAAAAAAGTAAGAAAATAAAAAAATAGGATTTTTTTTTTGTTATTCATCTTCACAGGTAACGAGATTCCAAAATTCTGGGAAAATTCAGGGCTATTATATGATAAAAGAAAATTATCAAAAAAGTTAATTTTAGCTTTTTTTTTTTGGATTGTTATATACCAAACCCTAAAGTGCATCCAAAGACTCCTATATGAGGAAATTAAACGACCTTAGCAGAAATCTGTTTTTTGAGTGTTTTTCAGCATGTTAGGCACCAAAACGATAAATAATAAGGAACTCACCCTATATGAGAATCAAAAACAAACTTGCTGAAAACGTGTCTTTTCAGTGTTTTACATAGAAAAACGCTGAAACGGATGCAAACCAACCAATATCAACAAATAGAAAAAACATTACCAAAAAGGTATATTTTGAGTGTTTATGTAATTGTTACCTAGAAAAAAACGGGAAAATTGATGCAAAGCACTCTACATAAGAAAACAAAAGGACTTTGCAAGAAAAGTGTATAATGAGTTTTTTTTTATAGTTCAAACGAACCAAAAGGCAAAAAACACAAAAACTCGTGTATATGGAGAATGTTCCTAGATACCAAAATGCTGGAACTCATGAACTGAGAAACAGAACAACCTTACTAAACGCGTGTATTTTGCGTGCTTTTCACATTCTTAGTTATCAAAACCCTAAATTACATGCGAAACCACCTTTATGTGTCTTTTAAGGGTTTTTGAGCGTGATAGGCAATAAATCACTAAAAAGCACAGCAATGAAATTACATTAGAATAACACCATTTTTATACCAAAAACTTGCCTTTAAGTGTTTTTGAGCTCCTTATATAACAAACCGCTAAAACGCATGCAAAACAAACTTTATGGAGAAACAGAATAACATTACCGAAAACATATATTTTGAGCGTTTTTTGATCATGTTATCTATAAAAACGCTTAAATACATGCAAAGAACATTATGTTTGGGAAACAAAAGGACATTACGAGAAACGTGTATTATGAGTGTTTTTTTTTTAAAGTTCTTTAAGTACCAAAAAGCTAAAACCCACAAATAACACTCTTTATTTAGAAAATAAAAAAAAAAAAAAAATAATAAAAAATTGGATTTTTTTTTTTTTGTTATTCATCTTCATAGTACCGAGATGCCAAAATTCTGGGAAAATTCAGGGCAATCGTATGATAAAAGAATATTATAAAAAAAGTTAATTTCAGCTTTTTTTTTTTTTTCGAACTGTTATGTACCAAACCCGAAAGTGTATGCAAAGCCTCCTATATGAAGAAATTTAACGACCTTACCAGATATCTGTGTTTTGAGTGTTTTTTTTAGCACGTTAAGCACCAAAACGATAAATAATAAGGAACTCATCTTCACATGGGGATGCAAAACAAAATTACTGAAAACGTGTCTTCTCAGTGTTTTACGTAGAAAAACGCTAAAACGGATGCAAAGCAACAAATATAAAGAAATAGAAAAACGTTACTAAAAAGATATATTTTGAGTGTTTTGAGCTTATTACCTACAAAAAACGCGAAAATTGATGCAAAGCATATTGAAAAACAAAAGGACATTACAAGAAAAGTGTATAATGATTGTTTTATAGTTCAAAAGAACCACAAGGCAAAAAACGCAAAACCTCGTGTATATGGAGAGGTTTCCTAGATACAAAAATGCTGAAACTCATGTATAACATTCTTAATTGAGAAACAGAACAACCTCAATAAATGCGTGTATTTTGAGTGCTTTTCACATTCTTAGTTACCAAAACCCCAAATTGCATGCGAAAATAGATTTGTGCGAAAAAAAAGACTTTACCAGAAAAGTGTCTTTTCAGTGTTTTTGAGCGTGATAGGCAATAAAGCACTAAAAAGGAAGGCAATCACATTACATTGGAGGAAATCGAATTTTTACCAAAAACTTGCCTTTAAGTGTTTTTTGAGCTCCTTATATACCAAAACACTAAAACGCATGCAAAACACTCTTTATGGTGAAACAGAATAATATTACCAAAAACATATATTTTGAGTGTTTTTGATCATGTTACCAATGAAAACGCTAAAATACATGCAAAGAACTCTATTTTTAGGAAACGAAAGGAGATTACGAGAAACGTGTATTATGAGTGTTTTTAAGTTCATTAAGTTCATTAAGTTCAAAAAGGTAAAAGCCACAAATAACATTCTTTATTGAGAAACATTAAATAAATAAAAAAAAATGCGATATTTTTTTTCTTTCTTATTCATCTTCACAGGTACCGAGATGCCAAAATTCGGGCAAAATTAAGGAAATTATGTGAAATAAGAACATTAACAAAAAAGTTAGGTTTAGTTTTTTTTTTTTCGGACTATTATGTACCAAACCCCTAAAGTGCATGCAAAGCCACCTATATGGGGAAATTAAACATCTTTGCCAGAAAACGGTCTCATGAGAGTTTTTCAGCATCTTAGGAACCAACACGATAAATAACATGGAAGTCAATCTATATGGGAATCCAAAACAATATTACTAAAAACGTGTTTTTTTCTGTGTTTTACGTAGAAAAATGCTAAAACGGATGCAAACCAACCAATATGAAGGAATAGAATAATAGAATTTTGAGTGTTTTTGAAATTGTTACCTACAAAAAACGCGAAAATAGATGGAAAGCTCTCTATATTGGGAAGCAAAAGGACATTACGAGAAACGTGTATAATGAGTGTTTTATAGTTCCACAAGAACTATAAGGCAAAAAACGCAAAAACTCGTGTATATAGAGAAGTTTCTTACATTTCAAAATGTTGAAACTCTGGAACAACACTTATAATTGAGAAACAGAACAATCTTACTAAATGCGTGTATTTTGAGTGCTTTTCACATCCTTAGTTACCAAAACCCCAAATTGCATGCGAAACCAGCTTTATGTGGGAAAAAATGACATTACCAGAAAAATATCTTTTGAGTGTTTTTGAGCGTGTTAGGTAATAAAGCACTAAAAAGCAGGGCAATCACATTACATTGAAATAAAACCAATTTTTAACAAGAACTTGCCTTTAAGTGTATTTGAGCTCCTTATATACCAAAACACTAAAATGCATGCAAAATACACTTTAGGGTGAAACAAAATAACATTACCAAAACATGTTTTTTGAGTGTTTTTGATCATGTTACCAATAAAAACGCTTAAATACATGCAAAGAACCCTAGTTTTGGGAAACGGAAGGACATTACGAGAAACGTGTATTATGAGTGTTTTTAAGTTCATTAAGTACGAAAAAGCTAAAAGCCACAAATTATACTCTTTATTGAGAAAAAAATAATTAAAATAAATAAAACAATATGATATTTTTTTTTTCATTCTTATTCATCTTCACAGGTAAGGAGGTGCCAAATTCGGGCAAAGATCAGAAAATTATATAAAATAAGAACATTATCAAAAAAGTTACATTTAGATTTTTTTCGGAGTGTTATGTACCAAACCCCTAAATTGCATGCAAAGCCACATATATGGGGAAATTGAAAGAAAACTGACTTATGAGGGTTTTTCAGCATGTTAGGAACCAACACGATAAAACACAAAGAAGTCAATCTATATGGGAATCGAAAAATAAATTACTGAAAACGCGTCTTTTCGGTGTTTTACGTAGAAAACGCTAAAACGGATGCAAACCAACCAAAATGAAGAAATAGAATAACATTACCAAAAAGGTATATTTTGAGTGTTTTTGATATTACCTACAAAAAACTCGAAAATGGATGGAAAGCACTCTATATTGGGAGGCAAAAGGCACCAAAAAACATTTTAGGCACCAAAACGATAAATAATATGAAAGTCACTCTATATCGAAATCCAAAGCAATATTACTGGAAACGTGTCTTTTAAAAGATTTACGTAGAAAAACGCTAAAACAGATGTAAACCAACCAATATGAAGAAATAGAATAATATTACCAAAACATATATTTTGTGTGTTCTTGAGCTTGTTACATAAAAAAAATGCGAAAATATATGCAAAGCACTCTATATAAGTATAAAAAAAAAAGACATAACGAGAAACGTGTATAAAGAATTTTTTATAGTTTCACCAGAATCACAAGCCAAAAAACGCAAAAACTCGACTATATGGAGAAGTTTCTAAGATACCAAAATACTGAAACTCATGAATAACACTTTTAATGAATAAACAGAACAACCTTACTAAATGCGTGTATTTTGAGTGTTATTTTACATTCTTAGTTACCAAAACCCCAAATTCCATGCGAAACTAGCTTCATGTAGGAAAAAAAATGACATTATCAGAAAAGTGTCTTTGAGTGTTTTTGAGCGTGTTAGGCAATAAAGCACTAAAAAGCAGGGCAATCACATTACATGGGAATAAAACCAACTTTTACGAAGAACTTGCCTTTTAGTGTTTTTGACACGCATTTAGTAAGGTTGCTCTGTTTCTCAATTAAGAGTGTTATTCAAGAGTTTCAGCATATACACGAGTTTTTGCGTTTTTTGCCTTGTGGTTTTTTTGAACTATTAAACATTCATTATACACTTTTCTCGCAATGTCCCTTTCTTTCCCAATATAGAGTGCTTTGTATCAATTTTCGCGTTTTTTTTTTTGTAGCAAACAAGCACAAAAACAATCAAAATATACATTTTTGGTAATGTTATTCTGCTTCTTGATATTGGTTCGTTTTAGCGTTTTTCTACGTAAAACACTTAGAAGACACGTTTTCAGTAATTTTCTTTTGGATTCCCACATAGAGTGAGTTCCTTATTATTTATCGTTTTGGTGCCTAATATGCTGAAAAACACTGAAAAGACATATTTCTTGTTAGTCTTTAATTTCCTCATATGGGAGGCTTTGCATGTCTTTTAAGTGTTTGTGAGCGTGTTACGCAATAAAGCCCTAAATGCCAGGGCAATCACATTACATGGGAATAAAACCAAATTTTACCAAGATCTTACCTTTAAGTGTTTTTGAGCTCCTTACGTACCAAAACGCTAAAACGCATGCAAAATACATTTTATGGAGACACAGAACATTACAAAATACATGTATTTTGAGTGTTTTTGATCATGTTATGTATAAAAACGCTTAAATACATGTAAAGAACTTTTTTTTTGGGAAACGAAAGAACATTACGAGAAACGTGTATTATGAGTGATTTTTAATTTCCTTCAGTACCAAAAAGCTAAAACCCACAAATAACACTCTTTAGAAAGATAAATAAATAAAAAAATGGGATTTTTTTATTTTTTTCATTTTTTTTGGTTATTCATCTTTACAGAAACCGAGATGCTAAAATTCTGCCAAAATTCACGGAATTTATGTGGAAAAAAGAATATTATCATAGAAGTTAATTATAGCTTTTTTTTCGGATTGTTGTCTACCAAACCCTAAAATGCATGCAAAGCCACCTATATAAGGAAGTTAAAGGACTTTACCAGAAACCTGTCTTTTCAGTGTTTTTCAGCATGTTAGTCTGTCAATATGTGAATCCAAAAGAAAATTACTGAAAACGTGTCTTTTCAGTGTTTTACGTAGAAAAATGCTAAAGCGGATAGAAACCATCCTATATGAAGAAATAGAATAACATTACCAAAAAGATATATTTTGAATGTTTTTGAGCTTGTTACCTACAAAAAATGCAAAAAATCGATGTAAAGCACTCTATATTAGGAAACAAAAGGACATTACGTGTATAATGAGTGTTTTATAGTTTTAAAAGAATCACAAGGCAATAAACGCAAAAACTCGTGTATATAGAGAAATTTTTTACATACCAAAATGAATAAATGCATGAATAACACTTTTAATCTATTAACAGAACTACCTTACCAAATTGAGTATTTTGAGTGTTTTTCACATTCTTAGTTACGAAAATGCCAAATTACATGCGAAACTACCATCATTTGGGAAAAAAAATGACATTACCAGAAAAGTGTCTTTTGAGTGTTTTTCAGCGTGATATGCAACAAAGCAGAACCATCACATTAAATGGGAATAAAACCAACCTTTACGAAGAATTTGCCTTTAAGTGTTTTTTATCCCCTTATATACCAAACCGCTAAAACGCATGCAAAACAAAGTTTATGGAGAAACAGAATAACATTACCAAAAACATGTATTTTCAGTGTTTTTTGATCATGTTATCTATAAAAACGCTAAAACAGAAACAGAACAACTTTACTAAATGCGTGTATTTTGAGTGCTTTTCACATTCTTAGTTACCAAAATCCCAAATTGCCTGCGAAACCAGCTTTATGTGGGAAAAAAATGACATTACCAGAAAAGTGTCTTTTAAGTGTTTTTGAGCTTGATAGGCAATAAAGCACTAAAAAGCATGGGAACAACTTTACATGGCAATAAAATAATTTTTTACCAAGAAATTGCCTTTAAGTGTTTTGCGCTAAAACGCATGCAAAACACACTTTATGGAGAAAGAGAATAGCATTACCAAAAACATATATTTTGAGTGTTTTTGATCATGTTACCAATAAAAACGCTTAAATACATGCAAAGAACCCTATTTTTAGGAAATTAAAGGACATTGCGAGAAACGTTTATTACGAGTGTTTTTAAGATCATTATTTATCAAAAAGCTAAAAGCCACAAATAACACTCTTTATTGAGAAAAAATAAATAAATAAAAAAATACGATATTTTTTTCTTTCTTTTTCATCTTGACAGGTACCGAGATGCCAAAATTTGGGCAAAATTCAGGAAATTATGTGAAATAAGAACATTATCAAAAAAGTTAAATTTAGCTTTTTTTTTCGTACTGTTATGTACCAAACCCTAAAGTGCATGCAAAGCCACCTATATGGGGAAATTAAACGTCTTTGCCAGAAAACTGTCTTATGAGTGTTTTTCAACTTGTTAGGCACCATAACGGTAAATAACATGCAAGTTACTCTATATGGGAATCTAAAACAAAATTACTGAAAACGTGTCTTTTCGGTGTTTTACGTAGAAAAACGCTAAAACGGATGCAAACCAACCAATAGGAAGAAATAAAATAACATTACCAAAAAGGTACATTTTGAGTGTTTTTGAGCTTGTTACCTACAAAAAACGCGAAAATGGATGCAAAGCACTCCCTATTGGGAAACAAAAGGACATTACGAGAAACTTGTATAATGAGTGTTTTATTATTTTTGAGCAAAAGAACTTGTGGTTCACAAGAACCACAAGGCAAAAAACGCAAAAACTCGTGTATATAAAGAAGTTTCTTGGATACCAAAATGCTTAAACTCTTGAATAACAATATTAATTAAGAAACAGAACAACCTTACCAAATGCGTGTATTTTGATTGTTTTTCACATTCATAGTTAGAAAAACCCGAAAGAGCACGCGAAACTATGTTGGAAAAAAATGACATTATTAGAAGTGTCTTTTGAGTGTTTTTGAGCATGTTAGACAATTAATCACAAAAAAAAAAAAAAACAGGGGAAACATACTACATGGGAATAAAACCAACTTTTACCAAGAACTTGCCTTGAAGTGTTTTTGACCTCCTTACAAACCAAAACGCTAAAACACATGCAAAAAACTACTTTATGGAGATGCAGAATAACATTACTAAAAACATGTGTTTTAAGTGTTTTTGATCATGTTACCTACAAAAACGCTTAAATACATGCAAAGAACCCTATGTTTGGAAAACGAAAGGACATTACGAGAAACGTGTATTAGGTCCGTTTTTAAGTTCCTTAAGTACCAAAACGTTAAAACCCACAAATAACACTCTTTATAGAGAAAAAAATAAATAAATGAAAATAGCTTTTTTTTATATTGATTTTCACTTTTACCAAGATGCCAATATTCTGCCAAAATTCAGGGAATTTATCTGGAAAAAAAAACATTATTTAAAAAAGTTAATTATAGCTCTTTTTCGGATTGTTATGTACCAAACTCTAAAGTGCATGCCACCTCCATAAGGAAGTTAAACGACTTTACCAGAAACCTGTCTTTTCAGTGTTTTTCAGCATGTTAGGCACCAAAACGATAAATAATATGGAAGTCAGTCAATATGTGAATCAAAAACAAAATTACTGAAGACGTGTCTTTTCAGTGTTTTACGTAGAAAAAACGCTAAAACGGATGCAAACCAACAAATATAAAGAAATAGAATACCATTACCAAAAGGTGTTTTTGAGCTTTTTACCTACAAAAAAACGCGCATATATTTGGAAAGCACTCTATATTGGGAAGCAAAAGGACATTTAGAGAAACGTGTGTAATGATTGTTTTATAGTTTCACAAGAACCACAAGACAAAAAACGGAAAAACTCGTGTATATAGAGAAGTTTCTTATATACCAAAACGCTAAAACTCATGAATAACACTTTTAATGGAAAAACAGAACTACCTTACCAAATGTGTGTATTTTGAGTGTTTTTCACATTCTTAGTTACATAAATCCCAAATTACATGTGAAACTAGCCTTATGTGGGAAAAAAATGACATTATCTAAAATTGTCTTTTGAGTGTTTTTGAGTGTGATATGTAACAAAGCACTAAAAAGCAGAATAATCACATTAAATAGGAATAAAACCAACTTTTACGAAGAACTTGTTTTTAAGTGTTTTTAACTCCTTACATACCAAAACGCTAAAACGCATGCAAAACACCCTTTATGGAGAAACCGAATAACATTACCAAAACATGTATTTTGTGTTTTTGATCATGTTACCTATAAAAACGCTTAAATACATGCAAAGAACCCTATGTGTGTTAAACGAAAGGACATTACGAAAATCGTGTATTATGATTATTTTTAAGTTCCATAAGTACCAAAAAACTAAAACCCAGAAAGAGAGAAAAAATAAATAACTAAAAAAAATAATTTTTTTTTATTCATCTACATAGGTATGAAGATGCCAAAATTCAGGCAAAATTCAGCGAAATTATGTAAAAAAAAAACATTATAAAAAAAATTTAACTTTTTTCCGGAATTATGTACCAAACCCAGAAGTGCATGCAAAGCCACCTATATGGGGAAGTTACACGACTTTACCAGAAATCTGTCTTTTGAGTGTTTTCAGCAATTTCAACAATATTACTGAAAACGTGTCTTTTCAGTGATTTACGAAGAAAAACGCTAAAACGGAAACAAACCAACCAATATGAAGAAATAGAATAACATTACCAAAAAGATATATTTTGAGAGTTTTTCAGCTTGTTACCTGCGAAAATGGATGGAAAGCACTCTATATTGGGAAACAAAAGAACATTATGAGAAACTTGTATAATGAGTGTTTTATAATTTCACACGAACCACAAGGCAAAAAACGCAAAAACTCGTGTATATAGAGAAGTTTCTTACATACCAAAATGCTGAAATGCATGAATAACACTTTTAATTGAAAGACAGGACTACCTTACCAAATGTGTGTATTTTGAGTGTATTTCACATTCTTAGTTACGAAAATCCCAAATTACATGCGAAACTAGCTTTATGTGGGGAAAAAAAATGATATTACCAGAAAAGTGTGGTTTGAGTGTTTTTGAGCGTGATGTGCAACAAAGCACTAAAAAGCAGAACAATCACATTACATGGGAATAAAACCAACTTTTACGAAGAACTTGCCTTTAAGTGTTTTTTGTAACTCCATACATACCAAAAAACTAAAACGCATGCAAAACAACCTTTATGGAGAGACATTAGCAAAAACATGTAATTTGACTGTTTTTGATCATGTTATTTATAAAAACGCTTAAATACATGCAAAGAACCTTATGTTTGGGAAACGAAAGGACATTACGAGAAACGTCTATTATGAGTGTTTTTAAGTTCCTTAAGTACCAAAAAAGCTAAAACTCACAACACTCTTTATAGAGAAAAAAATAAAATATTTTTTTTTTTATTCATCTTCATTAGATAGTAAGATGCCAAAATCCTGGCAATATTCTTTGGGAATCGAAAACAAAATGACTGAAAATGTGTCTTTTCGTTGTTTTACGTAGAAAAACGCTAAAACGGATGCAAACCAACCAATATGAAGAAATAGAATAACACCCTTTATGGAAAAACAAAATAACATTACCAAAAGCATGAATTTTAAGCATGAATATGTATTCTGAATGTTTTTGATCATGTTACCTATAAAAACGCTTAAATACATGTAAAGAACCCATGTTTGTATAAGAAAAGGACATTACGAAAATCATGTATTATGAGTGTTTTTAAGTTCCTTAATTACCAAAAAGCTAAAACTCACAAATAATACTTTATAGAGAAAAAAAAATTGTTATTCATCTTCATAGGTACCGAGATACCAAATTCTGGAAAAATGCAGGGAAATTTTGTGAAAAAAAATCATTATGAAAAAAATAATCTTAGCTTTTTTCCGGAGTTATGTTCCAAACCCTGAAGTGCATGCAAAGCCACCTATATGGAGAAATTACTCGAATTTACCAGAAACCTGTCTTTTGAGTGTTTTTTTTTTTCAGCAATTTCAACAATATTACTGAAAACGTGTCTTTTCAGTGATTTATGTAGAAAAACGCTAAAACGGATGCAAACCAACCAATATGAAGAAATAGAATAACATTACCAAAAAGATATATTTTTATGTGTTTTTGAGCTTGTTACCAACAAAAAATTTCGAAAATGGATGAAACGCACTCTATATTAGGAAAGAAAAAGGCATTACAAGAAATGTGTATAATGAGTGTTTTATAGTTTCACAAGAACCACAAGGCAAAAAACTCAAAAACTCGTGTACATAAAGAAGTTTCTTACATACCAAAATGCTGAAACTCATGAATAACACTTTTAATTGAGAAACAGAACTACCTTAGCAAATGTGTGTATTAGAGAAGTTTCTTACATACCAAAATACTGAAGCTCATGAATAACACTTTTAATTAAAAAACAGAACAACCTTACTAAATGCCTGTATTTTGAGTGTTTTTCACATTTTTAGTTACCAAAACCCCAAATTCCATGCGGGAAAAAAATAATATTACCAGAAAATGTCTTTCGAGTGTTTTTGAGAGGGTTAGGCAATAAACCACTAAAAAGCAGGGCAATCACATTACATGGGAATAAAACCAACTTTTACCAAGAACTTGATTTTAGATGTTTTTCAGATCATTACATACCAAAACGCTAAAATGCATGCAAAACACCTTTTATGGACAAAAAGAATAACATTACCAAAAAACATGTATTTAAATACATGCAAAGAACCTTATGTTTGGGAAACGAAGGGACATTACGAGAAATATGTATTATGAGTGTTTTTAAGTTCCTTAAGTATTAAAAAGCTAAAACCCATAAATAACTCTCTTTATTTAGAAAAACTAAATAAATAAAAAATATGAAAATAGGATTTATTTATTTTTTTGTTAATCATCTTCATAGATACCGAAATGCCAAAATTCTGGGGAAATTCCGGGCTATTAAATGATAAAAGAAAATTATCAAAAAAGTTAATTTTAGTTTTTTTTTCTCGGACTGGTATATACCAAACCCTAAAGTGCATGCAAAGCCTCCTATATGAGGAAATTAAACGACCTTAAAAGAAATCTGTCTTTTGAGTGTTTTTCAGAATGTTAGGCACCAAAAAGATAAATAAATAAGGAACTCACCCTATATGAGAATCAAAAACAAAATTGCTGAAAACGTGTCTTTTCAGTGTTTTACGTAGAAAAACGCAAAAATGGATGCAAACCAACCAATATCAAGAAATAGAAAAAACACTACCAAAAAGGTATATTTTGAGTGTTTTTGAGCTTGTTACCTACAAAAAAATGCTAAACTTGATACAAAGCACTCTATATTGGAAAACAGAGGGACATTGCGAGAAAAGTTTATAATGAGTGTATTATAGTTCAAAAGAACAACAAGGCAAAAAACGCAAAAACACGTGTATATGGAAAAGTTTCCTAGATACCAAAATGATGAAACTCATGAAAAACACTCTTAATTGAGAAACAGAACAACCTTACCAAATTCGTGTGTTTTGAGTGTTTTTCATATTCTTAGTTACTAAAAACGCAAATTTCATGCGAAACCAGATTTATATGGGAAATCATGACATTTTTAGAAAAATGTCCTTTGAATGCTTTTGAGCGTGATAGGCAATAAAGCACTAAAAAGCAGGGCAATCACTTTTCATTCGAATAAAACCAATTTTTACCAAGAACTTGTCTTTAAATGTTTTTGAGCTCCTTATATACAAAACCGCTAAAACGCATGCAAAACAAACTTTATGGAGAAACAGAATAACACTACCAAAAACGTGTAATTTTTAGTGTTTTTTATCATGTTATCTCTAAAAAACGCTTAAATACATGCAAAGAACATTATGTTTGGGAAACAAAAGGACATTACGAAAAACGTGGATTATGAGTGTTTTTTTTAAGTTCCCTAAGTACCAAAAAGCTAAAACCCACAAATAACACTCTATATTTAGAAAAAAAAATAGGAATTTTTTATTTTCATCTTCATAGGTACCGAGATGCCAAAATTCTGGGAAAATTCAGGAAAATTTTATGAACCAAAGAATATTATCAAAAAAGTTAATTTTAGCTTTTTTTTTTCGGAATGTTATGTACCAAACCCTAAATTGCATGCAAAGCCTCCTATATGAGGAAATTAAACGACCTTACCAGAAATCTGTCTTTTGAGTGTTTTTCAGCATGTTAGGCACCAAAACGATAAATAATAAGGAACTCACTCTATATGGGAATCCAAAACAAAATTACTGAAAATGTATCTTCTCAGTGTTTTACGTAGAAAAACGCAAAAACTCGTGTATATAAAGAAGTTTCTTAGATACAAAAATGCTAAAACTCATGAATAACAAACTTAATTGAGAAACAGAACAACCTTAGCAAATGCATGTATTTTGAGTGTTTTTCATATTCCTAGTTAGCAATTCCCTAAATAGCATGCGAACCTAGCTTGATGAGGGAAAAAAATGACATTACCAGAAGAGTGTTTTAATTGTTTTTTTCAGCATGTTAGGCAATGAAATACTAAATAGCAGGGCAATCACATTACATAGGAATAAAACCAATTTTTACCAAGAACTTGCCAATATGTGTTTTTGAGCTCCTCACATACCAAACCGCTAAAACGCATGGAAAACAAACTTTATGGAGAAACAGAATAACATTACCAAAAAGATGTATTTTGAGTGTTTTTGATAATGTTATCTATAAAAACGCTTAAATACATACAAAGAACATTATGTTTGGGAAACGTTAAGACATTACGAGAAACGTGTATTATGAGTGTTTTTAAGTTCATTAACTAATAAAAATCTAAAACCCACATGTAACACTCGTTATTTAGAAAAAAAATAAAAAATAAAAAAAATAAATAAAAAGACTTTTTTTGTTATTAACCTTCATAGGTACCGAGATGCCAAAATTCTGGGAAAAATTAGGGCAATTATATGATAAGAGAATATTATCAAAAAGTTGATATTAGCTTTTTTTCGGACTGTTATGTACCAAACAGTAAAGTACATGCAAAGCCTCCTATATGAGGAAATTAAACGACCTTACTAGAAATCTGTGTTTTGAGTGTTTTCAGCATGTTAGGCACCAAAACGATCAATAATAAGGAACTCACTCTATATAGCAAACCAAAACAAAATTACTGAAAACGTGTCTTCTCAGTGTTTTACGCAGAAAGACGCTAAAAAGAATGCAAACCAACCAACATCAAAAAGTAGAAAAACATTACCAAAAAGATATATTTTGAGTGTTTTTGAGCTTGTTACCTATAAAAAAACGCGAAAATTGATAAAAAAAAAAGCACTTTATATTGGGAAACAAAAGGACATTGCGAGAAAAGTGTATAATTAATGTTTTATAGTTCAAAAGAACCAAAAGGCAAAAAACGCAAAAACTCGTGTATATGGAGAAGTTTCCTAGATACCAAAATGCTGAAACTCATGAATAACACTCTTAATTGAGAAACAGAACAACTTTACTAAATGCGTGTATTTTGAGTGCTTTTCACATTCTTAGTTACCAAAATCCCAAATTGCATGCGAAACCAGCTTTATATGGGAAAAAATTTACATTACGAGAAAAGTGCCTATTGAGTGTTTTTGAGCGTGATAGGGAATAGAGCACTAAAGAGCAGGGGAATCACTTTACATGGCAATAAAATAACTTGCCTTTAAGTGTTTTCAGCTCCTTATATACCAAAACGCTAAAACGCATGGAAAACACACTTTATGGAGAAAGAGAATAACATTAACAAAAACATACATTTTGCATGTTTTTGGCAAAATTTGAGCAAAATTGAGGAAACTATGAGTCAATTATCAAAAAAGTTAATTTTAGCTTTTTTTTTCGTATTGTTATGTACCAAACCCTAAAGTGCATGCAAAGCCACCTATATGAGGAAATTAAACGTCTTTGCCAGAAAACTGTCTTATGAGTGTTTTTCAGATTGTTAGGCACCATAACGGTAAATAACATGCGTCACTCTATATGGGAATCTAAAACAAAATTACTGAAAACGTGTCTTTTTGGTGTTTTACGTAGAAAAACGCTTAAACGGATGCAAACCAACCAATAAGAAGAAATAAAATTACATTACCAAAAAGGTACATTTTGAGTATTTTTGAGCTTGTTACCTACAAAAAACGCGAAAATGGATGCAAAGCACTCCCTATTGGGAAACAAAAGGACATTACGAGAAACGTGTATAATGAGTGTCTTATTATTTTTGAGCAAAAGAACTTGTGGTTCACAAGAACTACAAGGAGAAAAACGCAAAAAAATCGTGTATATAAAGAAGTTTCTTAGATACCAATATGCAGAAATTCATGAATAACAATATTAATTGAGAAACAGAACAACCTTACGAAATGCGTGTATTTTGAGTGTTTTTCACATTCTTAGTTAGCAAAACCCCAAATAGAACGCGAATCTATGTTGGAAAAAAAAAATGACATTACCAAAAGTGTCTTTTGAGTGTTTTTGATCGTTTTAGGCAATAAATTATATATATATATATATATATATATATATATATATATATATATATATATATATATATATATATATATATATATATATATATATATATATAAAACAGGGCAATAACATTACATGGGAATAAAACCAACTTTTACCAAGAACTTGCCTTGAAGTGTTTTTTACCTCCTTACAAACCAAAACGCATGCAAAAAACTCCTTAATGGAGAAGCAGAATAACATTACTAAAAACATGTGTTTTAAGTCCTTTTGATCATGTTATCTATAAAAACGCTTAAATACATGCATAGAACCCTATGTTTAGGAAACGAAAGGAAATCGCGAGAAACGTGTATTAGGACCGTTTTTAAGTTCCTTAAGTAACAAAACGTTAAAACCTATAAATAACACTCTTTATAGAGAAAAAAAAATAAAAAAATAGCTTTTTTTATTTTGATTTTCATAGGTACCAAGATACCAAAATTCTGCCAAAATTCAAGGAATTTATGTGGAAAAAAGAACATTATCAAAAAAGTTAATTATAGCTCTTTTTCGGATTTTTATGTTCCAAACTCTAAAGTGCATGCCACCTATATAAGGAAGTTAAACGAGTGTACCAGAAACCTGTCTTTTCAGAGTTTTCCAGCATGTTAGGCACCAAAACGATGAATAATATGGAAGTCAGTCAATATGTAAATCCAAAACAAAATTACTGAAAACGTGTCTTTTTAGTGTTTTACATAGAAAAACGCTAAAACGGATGCAAACCAACAAATATGAAGAAATAGAATAACATTACCAAAAAGTGTTTTTTAGCTTTTTACCTACAAAAAACGCGCAAATGGATGGAAAGCACTCTATATTGGGAAGCAAAAGGACATTACGAGAAACTTGTATAATGAGTGTTTTATAGTTTCACAAGAACCACAATGCAAAAAACGCAAAAACTCGTGTATATAGAGAAGTTTCTTACATACCAAAACGCTAAAACTCATGAATAACACTTTTAATTGAAAAACAGAACTACCTTACCAAATGTATGTATTTTGAGTATTTTTCACATTCTTAGTTACGAAAATCCCAAATTACATGCAAAACTACCTTTATGGGGGAAAAAAATGACATTACCAGAAAAGTATCTTTTGAGTGTTTTTGAGCGTTATATGGAACAAAACACTAAAAAGCAGAACAATCACACTACATTGGAATAAAACCAAATTTTACGAAGAACTTGCCTTTAAGTGTTTTTTAACTCCTTACATACCAAAACGCTAAACGCATGCAAAACAACCTTTATAAAGAAACAGAATAACATTACCAAAAACATGTATTTTGATTGTTTTTGATCATGTTACCTATAAAATCGCTTAAATACATGCAAAGCACCGTATGTTTGTGAAACGAAAGGACATTACGAAAATCGTGTATTATGAGTATTTTTAAGTTCCTTAAGTGCCAAAAATCTAAAACCCACAAATAACACTCTTTATAGAGAAAAAAATAATAAAAAAAATAGATTTTTTTTTGTTATTCATCTTCATAGGTAACGAGATGCCGAAATTCTGAGAAAATTCAGGGAAATTATGTGAAAAAAAACATAAAAAAAATAATTTTAGCTTTTTCCGGAGTTATGTACGAAACCCGGAAGTGCATGGAAAGCCACCTATATGGGGGAATTACACGACTTTACCAGAAACGTGTCTTTGGGTGTTTTCAGCAATTTCAACAATATTACTGAAAACGTGTCTTTTCAGTTTTAGCGTAGAACGCTAAAACGGATGCAAACCAACCAATATGAAAAAATAGAATAACATTACAAAAAAGTTGAGTGTTTTTGAGCTTGTTACCTACAAAAAACGCAAAAATGAATGCAAAGCAGTCTATATTGGGAAACAAAAGGATATTACAAGAAAATTGTATAATGAATGTATTAATAGTTTTCAAGAACCATAAGGCAAAAAACGCAAAACTCGTATATATGGAAAAGTTTCTTAGATACGAAAATGCTGAAACTCATGATTAACACTCTTAATTTAGAAACAGAACAATTTTAGGAAATGAGTGTATTTTGAGTTTTTTTTCACATTCTTAGTGGTCCAACCCCAAATTACATGCGAAACTGTGGAAAAAAAATGAAATTACTAGAAAAGTGTCTTTTTAGTGCTTTTCAGCGTGTTAGGCAATAAAGCATTAAAAAGCAGGGCAATCACATTACATGGGAATATAATTAACTTTTACCAAGAACTTGCCTTTAAGTTTTTTTGAGCTCCTTACATACTAAAACGCTAAAACTCATGCAAAACACCCTGTATGGAAAAACAGAATAACATCAAAAACATGTATTTTGAGTGTTTTTTGAGCTTGTTACCAATAAAAACGCTTAAATACATGCAAAGAACCCTATGTTTGGGAATAAAAGGACATTACGAGGAATGTGTATTATGAGAAAGTACGAAAAGCTAAAACCCACAAATAACACTCAGTATACAGAAAAAAATAAATTAAAAAATAACATTTTTTTTTATTGATCTTCATAGGCAACGAGATGCCAAAATTCTGGCAAAATTCAGGAAAATTACGTGAAAAAAGAATATTATGAAAGAGGTTAATTTTAGCTTTTTTTCGGACTGTTATGTACCAAACCCTAAAGTGTATGCAAAGCCACCTATATAGGGAAATTAAACGACTTTACAAGAAACCTGTCTTTTGAGTGTTTTTTGAGCATGTTAGGCATCAAAACGATAAATAACATGGAAGTCACTCTATATGGGAATCCAAAAATTACTGAAAACGTGTCTTTTCTGTGTTTACGTAGAAAAACGCTAAACACGGATTGAAAGCAACCAATATGAAGAAATAGAATAACATTACCAAAAAGGTATATTTTGAGTGTTTTTGATCATGTTACCTATAAAAACCTATAAAGAACCTTTAGGAAACAAAAGGACATTACGAGAAACGAATATTATGAGTGTTTTTACGTTCCTTAAGTACCAAAAAGCTTAAACCCACAAATAACACTCTTTATAGAGAAAAAAATAAATAAATGAAAAAATAGCATTTTTTTTTTTGTTATTGATCTTCATAGGTATCGAGATGCCAAAATTCTGGCAAAATTCAGGCAAATTATGTGAAAAAAAAATATCATAAAAGTTAATTTTAGCTTTTTTTCAGACCGTTATGTACCAAACCCTAAAGTGCATGTAAAGCCACCTATATGGGGAAATTTACTTTACCTGAAACCTGTGTTTTGCCTGTTTTTCAGTATGTTAGGCACCAAAACAATAAATAAAATGGAAATCACTCTGTATGGGAATCCAAAACAAAATTACTGAAAACGTGTCTTTTCAGTGTTTTACGTAGAAAAACAGTAAAAAGAAAGCAAATCAACCAATATCTTGAAATAAAATAATATTACCAAAAAGGTATTTTTTGTGTTTTGAGCGAAAATGGATGCAAATCTCTCTATATTGGGAAACAAAAGGACATTACGAGAAACCTTTATAATGCTTTTTACTTACAAAAAACGCGGAAATGGATGTAAAAGCACTCTATATTGGGAAGCAAAAGGACATTTAGAGAAAAGTGTGTAATGATTGTTTTATAGTTTCACAAGAACCAGAAGACAAAAAACGCAAAAACTCGTGTATATTGAGAAGTTTCTTACATACCAAAATGCAAAAACTCATGAATAACACTTTTAATTGAGAAACAGAAGTACCTTACCAAATGTATGTATTTTGAGTGTTTTTCACATTCTTACTTACGAAAATCCCAAATTACATGCGAAACTAACTTTATGTGGGAAAAAAATGACATTATCAAAAAAGTGTCTTTTGAGTGTTTTTGAGCGTGATATGCAAAAAAGCACTAAAAAGCAGAATAATCACATTATATAGGAATAAAACTAACTTTTACGAAGAACTTGCCTTTAAATATTTTTAACTCCTTACATACCAAAACGCTAAAACGCATGCAAAACACCCTTTATGGAGAAACAGAATAATATTACCAAAAACATGTATTTTGAGTGTTTTTGATCATGTTACCTATAAAAACGCTTAAATACATGCAAAAAACCCTATGTCTGTGAAATGAAAAGATATATAAAAAAAAAAAAAGCTTTTTCCGGAATTATGTACCAAACCCAGAAGTGCATGCAAAGCCACCTATATGGGGAAATTACACGACTTTACCAGAAATCTGTCTTTTGAGTGGTTTTCAGCAATTTCAACAATATTACTAAAAACGTGTCTTTTCAGTGATTTACGAAGAAAAACGCTAAGACGCATGCAAACCAACCAATATGAAGAAATAGAATAACTTTACCGAAAAGATATATTTTGAGTGTTTTTCAACTTGTCACCTAGAAAAAATGCGAAAATGGATGGAAAGTACTCAATATTGGGAAACAAAAGAACATTACGAGAAACGTGTACAATGAGTGTTTTATAGTTTCATACGAACCACAAGGCAAAAAACGCAAAAAACTAGATATTACCAAAAAAGTGTCTTTTGAGTGTTTTTTGAGGTGATATGCAACAAAGCACTAAAAAGCAGAACAATCATATTACATGGGAATAAAACCAACTTTTACGAAGAACTTGCCTGTAAGGGTTTTTTTTTAACTCCTTACATACCAAAACGCTAAAACATGCAAAAACACCCTTTTATAGAGAAACAGAGTAACATTACCAAAAACATGTATTTTGAGTGTTTTTGATCATGTTATTTATAAAAACGCTTAAATACATGCAAAGAACCTTATGTTTGGGAATCGAAAGGACATTACGAGAAACGTGTATAATGAGTGTTTTTAAGTTTCATAAGTACTAAAAAACCTAAAACCCACAAATAAAGCTCTTTATAGAGAAAAAAATAAATAAAATATTTTTTTTTTTGTTATTCATCTTCATAGGTACTATAATGCAAAATTCTGGTAATATTCTTTGTTAATCGAAAACAAAATTACTGAAAACGTGTTTTTTCATTGTTTTACGTAGAAAAACGTTAAAACGGATGCAAACCAACCAATATGAAGAAATAGAATAACATTACCAAAAAAGGTATATTTTGAGTGTTTTTGAGCTTGTTACCTAGAAAAAACGCGGAAATGAATGCAAAGCACTCCCTATTGGGAAAGAAAAGAACATTACGAGAAACGTCTATAATGAGTGTCTTTTTATATTCGGGCAAAAGAACTTGTGGTTCACAAGAACCACAAGGCAAAAAGCGCATAAAGTCGTGTATATAAAGAAGTTTCTTAGACACCAAAATGCTGAAACTTATGAATAACAATCTTAATTCAGAACCAGAACAACATTACCAAATGCGTGTATTTTGAGTGTTTTTTTTCACATTCTTAGATAAACGTCAAATAGCATGCGAAACCAGCTTTATGAGGGAAAAAAATGACATTACCAGAAGTGTCTTTTGACTGTTTTTGAGCGTGTTAGGCAATAAAGCACTAAAAAGCAGGGCAATCATATTACATTGGAATAAAACCAACTTTTACAAAGAACTTGCCTTGAAGTGTTTTTCAGCTCCTTACATACCAAATCGCTAAAACGCATGCACAACACTCCTTTATGGAGAAGCAGAATAACATTACAAAAAACAAGTGTTTTTGAGTGTTTTTTATCATGTTACCTATAAAAACGTTTAAATACATGCAAAGATCCCTATATTTGGGAAACGAAAGGACATTACGAGAAATGTGTATTATGAATGTCTTTAAGTTGCTTAAGTACCAAAACGTTAAAACCTACAAATAACACTTTTTATAGAGAAAAAAATTAAATAAATAAAAAAAATAGCATTTTTATTTTTTTGTTATTCATCTTAATAGGTACCAAGATGCCAAAATTCTGCCAAAATTCAGGGAAATTATGTCGAAAAAAGAACATTATCGAAAAAGTTAATTTTACCTTTTTTTTTGGAGTTATGTACCAAACCATAAAGTGTATGCAAAGCCTCCTATTTGGGAAAATTTAACGTCTTTACAAGAAACCTGTCTTTTGAGTGTTTTTACGCATGTTAGGCACCAAAACGATAGATAATATTAAAGTCACTCTATATGGAAATGCAAAACAAAATTATTGAAAACGTGTCTTTTAAAAGATTTACGTAGAAAAACGCTAAAACGGATGCAAACCAACCAATATGAAAAAAAAAATAATAATATTACCAGAAAAGTATATTTTGTGTGTGTTTGAGCTTGTTACATAAAAAAAAACGCAAAAATGGATGCAAAGCACTGTATATTAGGAAAAAAAAGGACATAACGAGAAACGTGTATAATGAGTGTTTTATAGTTTCACCAGAATCACAAGGCAAACAACGCAAAAATTCATCTGTGTAGAGAAGTTTCAAAGATACCAAAATGCTGAAACACTCTTAATCAAGAAACAGAACAACCTTACTAAATGCGTGTATTTTGAGTGTTTTTTTTACATTCTTTGTTAGCAAAACCCCAAATTCCATGCGAAACTAACTTTATGTGGGAAAAAAATGACATTACCAGAAAAGTGTCTGAGTGTTTTTGAGCGTGTTAGGCAATAAAGCACTAAAAAGCAGGGCAATCACATTACATGGGAATAAAACCAACTTTTACGAAGAACTTGCCTTTTAGTGTTTTTGACACGCATTTAGTAAGGTTGTTCTGTTTTTTAATTAAGAGTGTTATTCATGAGTTTCAGCATTTTAGTATTTAGGAAGCTTCTCCATATACACGAGTTTTTGCGTTTTTTGCCTTGTGGTTTTTTTGAACTATAAAACACTTATTATACACTTTTCTTGCAATGTCCTTTTCTTTCCCAATATAGAGTGTTTTGCATCAATTTTCGCGTTTTTTGTAGGTAAAAAGTTCAAAAACACTAAAAATATACCTTTTTGGTAACGTTTTTCTATTTCTTGATATTGGTTGGTTTCCATCCGTTTTAACGTGTTTCTACGTAAAACACTGAGAAGACACGTTTTCAGTTACTTTGTTTTGGGTTCCCATATAGAGTGAGTTCCTTATTATTTATCGTTTTTGTGCCTAACATGATAAAAAACACTAAAAACACAGATTTCTGGTAAGGTCGTTTAATTTTGCATGCACTTGTTATGTAACAGTCCGAAAAAAAAAGTTGAAATTAATTTTTTTGATAATGTTTTTTTTTTTATCACATAATTGCCCTGAATTTTCCCAGAATTATGGCATCTCTGGCATTCCATTTCTGGAATTTTGGCATTTGGCACCTTTGAAGATGAATGACAAAAAAAAAAACTATTTATTTTATTTTATTTTTTATTTATTTATTTATTTTTTTTTTTAAATAAACAGTGTTATTTGTGTGTTTTAGCTTTTTGGTACTTAAGGAACTTTAAAAAAACACTCATAATACACGCTTCTCCTAATGTCCTTTTTTTTCCCAAACATAATGTTCTTTGCATGTACTTAAGCGTTTTTAAAGATAACATGATCAAAAACACTAAAAATACATGTTTTTGGTATATGTTACTGTTTCTCCATAAAGTTTGTTTTCCATGCGTTTTAGCGGTTTGGTATATAAGGAGTTAAAAAATTCTTCGTAAAAGTTGCTTTTATTCCCATGTAATATGATCGTTCTTATTTTTAGTGCTTTGTTCCATATCACGCTGAAAAACACTCAAAAGACACTTTTCTGGTAATATCATATTTTTTTCCCACATGAAGCTAGTTTCGCATGTAATTTGGCATTTTAGTAACTAACGATGGGAAAAACAATGAAAATACAAAATTTGGTCAAGTAGTTCTGTTTATCTATTAAAAGTGTTATTCATGCATCTATTCATTTTGGTATGTAAGAAATTTCCCTATATACACGAGTTTTTGCGTTTATTGCCTTATGGTTCTTTTAAAACTATAAAACACTCATTATACACGTTTCTCGTAATGTCGTTTTGTTTCCTAATATAGAGTGCTTTACATCTATTTTTGCATTTTTTGTAGGTAACAAGCTCAAAAACACTCAAAATATATCTTTTTGGTAATGTTATTCTATTTCTTCATATAGGATGGTTTGTATCTGCTTTAGCGTTTTTCTACGTAAAACACTGAAAAGACACGTTTTAAGTAATTTTCTTTTGGATTCATATATTGACTGACTTCCAAATGATTTATCGTTTTGGTGCCTAACATGCTGAAAAACAATGAAAAGACAGGTTTCTGGTAAAGTCGTTTAACTTCCCTATATAGGTGGCTTTGCATGCTGTTTAGGGTTTGGTACATAAAAATCCGAAAAAAAAGCTATAATTAACTTATATGATAAGGTTCTTTTTTCCACATAAATTCCCTGAATTTTGGCAGAATTTTGGCATCTCGGTACCTATGAAGATGAATAACAAAAAAAAAATCCCATTTTATTATTTTTTATTCATTATATATTTTTTTTCTAAAGAGTGTTATTTGTGGGTTTTAGCTTTTTGGTACTCAAGGAACTTAAAAATCACCCATAATACACGTTTCTCGTAATGCTCTTTCGTTTCCCAAACATAAGGTTCTTTGCATGTATTTAAGCGTTTTTATAGATAACATGATCAAAAACACTCAAAATACATGTATTTGGTAATGTAATTCTGATTCTCCATAAAATGTATTTTGCAGGCGTTTTAGCGTTTTGGTATGTAAGGAGCTCAAAAACACTTAAAGGCATGTTCTTTGTAAAATTTGGTTTTACTCCCATGTAATGAGATTGCCCTGACTTTTAGTGCTTTATTGCGTTACACGCTCAAAATTACTGAAAAGACATGCAAAGTGTCCCATATGAGGAAATTAAAGACCTTACGAGAAATCTGTCTTTTGAGTGTTTTTTTGCATATTAGGCACCAAAACGATAAATAATAAGGAACTCACTCTATGTGGGAATCCAAAAGAAAACTACTGAAAATGTGTCTTCTCAGTGTTTTACGTAGAAAAACGCTAAAACTGATGCAAACCAACCAATATCAAGAAGCAGAAAAACATTACCAAAAATGTATATTTTGAATGTTTTTGAGCTTGTTACCTACAAAAAAAAACTCAAAAAATTGATACAAAGCACTCTATATTGGGAAGCAAAGGGACATTGCGAGAAAAGTGTATAATAAATGTTTTATAGTTAAAAAAAAAACACAAGGGAAAAAACGCAAAAACTCGTGTATATGCTGAAACTCATGAATAACACTCTTAATTGAGAAACAGAGCAACCTTACTAAATGCGTGTCAAAAACACTAAAAGGCAAGTTTTTCGTAAAAGTTGGTTTTATTCCCATGTATTGTGATTGTCCTGCTTTTTAGTGCTTTATTGCCTAACACGCTCAAAAACTTTCAAAGACACTTTTCTGGTAATGTCATTTTTTTCCCACATAAAGCTAGTTTCGCATGCAATTTGTGGTTTTGATAACTAACAATGTAAAAAAGCACTCAAAATTCACGCATTTAGTAAGGTTGTTCTGTTTCTTGATAAATTATTGATTATTCATGAGTTTCATTATTTTGGTATCCTAGAAACTTCTCCATACAGTCGAGTTTTTTGCCTTTTTTGCCTTGTGATTCTAGTGAGACTATAAAACACTCATTATACACGTTTCTCGTTATGTCCTTTCTTTTCCTTATATAGAGTGCTTTGCATCCATTTTCGCGTTTTTTTTTTTTTCATATAACAAGCTCAAGAACACACAAAATATAGTTTTTTGGTAATGTTATTCTATTTCTTCATATTGGTTAGTTTGCATGCGTTTTAGCGTTTTTTACGTAAATTTTTTAAAAGACATGTTTCCAGTAATTTTGTTTTGGATTTCCATATAGAGTGACTTTCATACTATTTATCGTTTTGGTACCTAACATGCTTTTTGGTGCCTTTTGCTTCCCTATATAGAGTGCTTTCCATCTATTTTCGCGTTTTTTGTAGGTAAGCAATTTAAAAAACACTCAAAATATACCTTTTTGGCAATGTTATTCTATTTCTTTATTTTGGTTGGTTTACATTCTTTTTAGCGTTTTCTACGTAAAACACCGAAAAGACACGTTTTCAGTAATTTTGTTTCGGATTCCCATATAGATTGACTTCCATGTTATTTATCGTGTTGGTTCATAAGATGCTGAAAAACACTCATAAGACCGTTTTCTGGCGTTTAATTTCCCCATATAGGTGGCTTTGCATGTACTTTAGGGGTTTGGTACATAACAGTCCGAAAAAAAAGCAAAATTTAACTTTTTTATAATGTATTTTATAATGAATTTTGCCCGAATTTTTGCATCTTGGTACCTGTGAAGATGAATAAGAAATAAAAAAAAAAAATTTTATTTATTTATTGTTTCTCAATAAAGAGTGTTATTTGTGGATTTTAGCTTTTTGTTAATTAATAAACTTAAAAACACTCATAATACACATTTCTCGTAATCTCCTTTCGTTTCCCAAAAATAGTGTTCTTTGCATGTATTTAAGCGTTTTTATTGGTAACATGATCAAAAACACTTAAAATACATGTTTTTGGTAATATTATTCTTTTTCACCATAAAGAGTGTTTTGCATGCCTTTTAGTGTTTTGGTATATAAGAAGCTCAAAAACATTTAAAGGCAAGTTCTTGGTAAAAATTTGTTTTCCTCCAATGTAATGTGATTGCCCTCCTTTTTAGTGCTTTATTGCCTATCACGCTCAAAATATTCAAGACACTTTTCTGGTAAAGTCATTTTTTTTTCCCACAAATTTATTTTCGCATTGAATTTGGGGTTTTGATAACTAAGAATGTGAAAAGCCCTCAAAATACACGCATTTATTAAGGTTGTTCTGTTTCTCAATTAGGAGTGTTATACATGAGTTTAGCATTTTTGTATCTAGGAAACCTCTCCATATACACGAGATTTTGCGTTTTTTGCCTTGTGGTTCTTTTGAACTATAAAACACTCATTATACACTTTTCTTGCACTGTCCTTTTGTTTCCCAATATAGAGTGCTTTGCATCAATTTTCGAGTTTTTTATAGGTAACAAGCTCAAAAACATATTGGTTGCTTTGCATCCGTTTTAGCGTTTTTCTAAGTAAAACACTGAGAAGACACGTTTTCAGTCACTTTGTTTTGGATTCCTATATACAGTGAGTTCCTCATTATTTATCGTTTTAGTGCCTAAAATGCTAAAAAAAAAAAAAAGCACTCAAAACACAGATTTCCGATAAAGTCGTTTAATTTCCTCATATTGGAGGCTTTGCATGCACTTTAGGGTTTGGTACATAACAGTCCAAAAAAAAAAGCTGAAATTAACTTTTTTGTTAATATTCTATTATCATATGATTGCCCTGAATTTTCCCAAAATTTTGTCATCTCGGTACTATGAAGATGAATAAGGAAAAAAAAAAATTCCTATTTTTTTTTTTTTTTTTTTCTAAATAAAGAGTGTTATTTGTGGGTTTTACCTTTTTGGTACTTAAGTAACTTAAAAAAAACACTCATAATACACGTTTCTCGTAATGTCCTTTTGTTTCCCAAACATAATGTTCTTTGCATGTATTTAAGCATTTTTATAGATAACATGATCAAAAACACTCAAAATACATGTTTTTGGTAATGTTATTCTGTTTCTAAATAAAGTTTGTTTTGCATGCGTTTTAGCGGTTTGTTATATAAAGAGCTCAAAAACACTTAAAGGCAAGTTTTTGGTATAAATTGGTGTTATTCCAATGTAATATGATTGCCCTGCTTTTTAGTGCTTTATTGCCTCTCACGCTCAAAAACACTTCAAAGACACTTTTCTGGTAATGTCATTTTTTTCTCACATAAAGATGGTTTTGCATGCAATTTGGGATTTTTGGTAACTAAGAATGTGAAAAGCACTCAAAATACACGCATTTAGTAAGGTTGTTCTGTTTCTCAATAAAGAGTGTTATTCATGAGTCTCAGCATTTTGGTATCTAGGAACCTACTCCATATCCACGAGTTTTTGTGTTTTTTGCCTTTTGGTTTGTTTGAACTATAAAAAACTCATTATACACTTTTCTTGCAAAGTCCTTTTGTTTTTTAATATAGAGTGCTTTGCATCAATTTTCCTGTTTTTTGTAGGTAACAAGCTCAAAAACACTCAAAATATACCTTTTTGGTAATGTTTTTCTATTTCTTGATAGTGGTTGGTTTCAATCCGTTTTAGCGTTTTTCTACGTAAAACACTGAAAAGACACGTTTTGAGCAATTTTGTTTTGGATTTTCATATAGAGTGAGTTCCTTATTATTTATCATTTTGGTGCCTAATATGCTGAAAAACACTCACAAAACAGATTTCTGGTAAGCTCGTTTAATTTCCTCATATAGGAGTCTTTGGATGCGCTTTATGGTTTGGTATATAACAGTCTGAAAAAAAAAGGTAAAATTAACTTTTTTAATAATTTTCTTTTATCATATAATAGCCCTGAATTTTCCCAGAATTTTGGCATCTCGGTACCTATGAAGATGAATAACAAAAAAAAAAAAAAAATCCTATTTTTTTATTTTCTTACTTTGTTTCTAAATAAAGTGTTATTTGTGGGTTTTAACTTTTTGGTACTTAAGGAACTTAAAAACATGCAATACACATTTCTCGTAATGTCCTTTCGTTTCGCAAACATAAGGTTCTTTGTATGTATTTAAGCGTTTTTATAGATAACATGATGAAAACCCTCAAAATATATGTTTTTGGTAATTTTATTCTGTTTCTCCATAAAAGGTGTTTTCCATGCGTTTTAGCGTTTTGGTATCTAATGAGTTCAAAAACACTTAAAGGCAAGTTCTTGGTAAAAGTTGTTTTTATTCCCATGTAATGTGATTACCCTGCTTTTTAGTGCTTTATTGCCTAACACGCTCAAAAACACTCAAAAGACACTTTTCTGGTAATATCATATTTTTTCCTACATAAAGCTAGTTTTGCATGGAATTTGGGGTTTTTGGTAACTAAGAATGTGAAAAAAAACTCAAAGCACAGGCATTTAATAAGGTTGTTCTATTTCTTAATTAAAAGTGTTATTCATGAGTTCCAGCATTTTGGTATGTAAGAAACTTTTCTTCTACACACATTTGGTAAGGTATTTCTGTTTCAAAATTGAAAGTATGTAAAAAACTTCTTTATGTACACGAGTTTTTGAGCTTTTTACCGTGTGGTTCTTGTCAAACTATAAAACACTCATACACTTTTCTCGTAATGTCCTTTTCTTCGCCAATATGAAGTGCTTTCCATCCATTCTTGCATTTTTTGTAGGTAACAAGCTCAAAAACACATAAAAATATATCTTTTTGGTAATGTTATTCCATTTCTTCATATTGGTTAGTTTACATCCGTTTTAGCGTTTTTCTACGTAAATCACTGAAAAGATACGTTTTCAGTAATATTGTTGAAATTGCTGAAAAACGATCAAAAGACAGGTTTCTGGTAAAGTCGTGTAATTTCCCCATATAGGTGGATTTGCATACACTTCAGGGTTTGTACATATCTCCGGAAAAAAGCTAAAATTATTTTTTTATATAATATTTATTTATTTTTTTTTTTTACAAAATTTCCATTAATTTTCCAGAATTTTACCATCTCGGTACCTATGAAGATGAATAACAATTTTTTTTTCTCTCTATAAAGAGGGTTATTTGTGGGTTTTAGCTTTTTGGTACTTAAGTAACTTAAAAACACTCATAATACACGATTTTCGTAATGTCCTTTTGTTATACATACATAAAGTTCTTTACATGTATTTAAGCGTTTTTATAGGTTACATCATCAAAAACAATCAAAATACATGTTTTTGGTAATGTTATTCTGTTTCTCCATAAAGGGTGTTTTGCATGCGTTTTAGCGATTTGGCATGTAAGGATTTAAAAAACACTTAAAGGCAAGTTCATCGTAAAAATTAGTTTTATTCCCATGTAATGTGATTGTTCTGCTTTTTAGTACTTTGGTGCATATCACGCTCAAAAACACTAAAAAGACACTTTTTTGGAAATGTCTTTTTTTTTCCTACATGAAAGTAGTTTCGCATGTAATTTGGCATTTTCGTAACTAAGTATGTGAAAAACACTCAACTTTTTTTGTAATGTTCTTTTTTCCACATAAATTCCCTGAATTTTGGAAGAATTTTGGCATCTCAGTACCTATAAAGATGAAAAAAAAAAAAAAAAATCCCATTTTCTTATTTTTTTATTGATTATTTATTGATTTTTTTTTCTAAAGAGTGTTATTTGTGGGTTTTAGCTTTTTGGTACTGAAGGAACTTAAAACTCACTCATAATACACGTTTCTCGTAATTTTCTTTTGTTTCCCAAACATAAGGTTCTTTGCATGTATTTAAGCGTTTTTATAGATAACATGATCAAAAACACTCAAAATACATGTATTTGGTAATGTAATTCTGTTTCTCCATAAAATGTATTTGCATGCGTTTTAGCGTTTTGATACGTAAGGAGCTCAAAAACACTTGAAGGCAAGTTTTTTGGTAAAATTTGGTTTTATTCCAATGTAATGTGATTGCCCTGGCTTTTAATGGTTTATTGCGTCCAAAAACACTGAAAAGACATGCAAAGCGTCCCATATGAGGAAATTAAAGACTTACCAGAAATCTGTCTTTTGAGTGTTTTTCAGCATGTTAGGCACCAAAACGATAAATAATAAGGAACTCACTCTATGTGGGAATCCAAAAGAAAATTAGTGAAAACGTGTTTTACGTAGAATGGAGGAGGCAGTAGACACCTGCCGAAACGATAATTACTCCCAGTGAGGTCTAAAGCACTGTTCAGGGGGTGCTGTGAACTTATCATTAAACCCAGCTGTGACCTCACTGAACGTTTCCCTTTGTGTCTCATAACACAAGGGGGCAGTCACAGCCTGCCCTCTAAAGACAACTCTCTTCCTCCACACAAAACTACAAGCACCTAATAACACACACACCCTTCACTCAAAAAATTTTAAAATCATGGCGACTCCTACACCAGCCTCGGAGTCCCCATCTGGGGAGGGGACCATAAATGTCCCCAGGTCGGACTGCCTTTCCGTCGACGACCCTAAGTGTCTTGACACCCCCCTCAACTTTTTCTTCATTAACTTCTGCAACATTCGCGGTCTAAGATCTAATTTTCAATCTGTAGAACACCACCTCTCCTCTTCTAAACCTCATCTTCTTTTCCTCACTGAAACTCAGGTGTCTGAGGCAACTGACAGTAGCCCCTTTTCTGTTCCCTCCTACTTTCTCTATCCTCATTTTCGATCCAAAGCTGGATGCTGCGTTTATGTGCGCAATGACTTAACCTGCTCTCGTGCCCACGCTCTTGAATCTTCCGAGTTTTCCACCATCTGGCTACGACTACAGAGTCATTCTCATACTAAATTTATCTGTGCTGTATACCTCTCTCCTAACTCCTCTGACTATAAGAAATTCTTTGACTACTTAACTTCCAAAGTGGAGCACATTCTGACCCTCTTCCCTTTTGCAGAGATCTCCATTCTTGGAGACTTCAATGTTCACCACCAGCTTTGGCTTTCCTTTCCCTTCACTGACCATCCTGGTGAACTAGCCTACAACTTTGCTATCCTCCATGACCTAGAGCAATTGGTGCAACACCCTACTCGTATTCCTGACCGTCTTGGAGATACACCCAACATTCTTGACCTTTTCCTGACCTCTAATCCTTCTGCTTATGCTGTCACCCTTTCTTCTCCGTTGGGCTCCTCCGATCACAATCTCATATCTTTATCTTGTCCTATCACTCCAATCCCTCCTCAGGATCCCCCTAAGCGAAGGTGCCTCTGGCGTTTCGCCTCTGCTAGTTGGGGGGACCTGAGGCGGTATTTTGCTGATTTTCCTTGGAATGACTACTGCTTCCGTGTCAGAGACCCGTCTTTGTGTGCTGAGCGCATAACAGAGGTGATAGTGTCTGGCATGGAGGCGTACATTCCTCACTCTTTTTCTCGTCCTAAACCTTCTAAACCTTGGTTTAACACAGCTTGTTCTCGTGCTATACATGATAGAGAGGTGGCCCACAAAAGGTACTTAAGCCTTCCTTCACCAGAATCTCATGCACTTTATATTTCTGCCCGGAACCATGCCAAGTCTGTTCTCCAACTAGCCAAAAACTCCTTCATTAACAGAAAATGTCAAAACCTTTCAAGATCTAACTCCCTTCGTGATTTCTGGCATCTAGCCAAAAATATCTCCAATAACTTTGCTTCTTCTTCTTTTCCTCCTCTACTTCAACCAGATGGCACCACTGCTATCACATCTATTTCTAAAGCTGAACTCTTTGCTCAAACCTTTGCTAAAAACTCTACCTTGGACGATTCTGGGCTTGTTCCTCCCTCTCCTCCACCCTCTGACTACTTCATGCCTCGTATTAAAATTCTCCGTAATGATGTTTTCCATGCCCTCGCTGGCCTAAACCCTCGGAAGGCTTATGGACCTGATGGGGTCCCTCCTATTGTTCTCCGAAACTGTGCCTCCGTGCTTGCACCTTGCCTAGTCAAACTCTTTCAGCTCTGTCTGTCAACATCTACCTTTCCTTCTTGCTGGAAGTTTGCCTACATTCAACCTGTTCCTAAAAAGGGTGACCGCTCTAATCCCTCAAACTACCGTCCTATTGCTTTAATTTCCTGCTTATCTAAAGTTTTTGAATCTATCCTCAACAGGAAGATTCTTAAACATCTATCACTTCACAACCTTCTATCTGATCGCCAGTATGGGTTCCGTCAAGGCCGCTCTACTGGTGATCTTCTGGCTTTCCTAACTGAGTCTTGGTCATCCTCTTTTAGAGACTTTGGTGAAACTTTTGCTGTTGCCTTGGACATATCAAAAGCCTTTGATAGAGTCTGGCACAAAGCTTTGATTTCCAAACTACCCTCCTACGGTTTCTATCCTTCTCTCTGTAACTTCATCTCAAGTTTCCTTTCTGACCGTTCTATTGCTGCTGTGGTAGACGGTCAATGTTCTTCTCCTAAATCTATTAACAGTGGTGTTCCTCAGGGTTCTGTCCTGTCACCCACTCTCTTCTTATTATTCATTAATGATCTTCTAAACCAAACTTCTTGTCCTATCCACTCCTATGCTGATGATACCACCCTGCACTTTTCCACGTCTTTTCATAGACGTCCAACCCTTCAGGAGGTAAACATATCACGCAGGGAAGCCACAGAACGCCTGACTTCTGATCTTTCTAAAATTTCTGATTGGGGCAGAGCAAACTTGGTATTGTTCAATGCCTCAAAAACTCAATTCCTCCATCTATCAACTCGACACAATCTTCCAGACAACTATCCCCTCTTCTTCAATGACACTCAACTGTCCCCCTCTTCTACACTGAACATCCTCGGTCTGTCCTTTACTTATAATCTGAACTGGAAACTTCACATCTCATCTCTAGCTAAAACAGCTTCTATGAAGTTAGGTGTTCTGAGACGTCTCCGCCAGTTTTTCTCACCCCCCCAGCTGCTAACTCTGTACAAGGGCCTTATCCGTCCATGTATGGAGTATGCTTCACATGTCTGGGGGGGTTCCACTCATACTGCTGTTCTAGACAGGGTGGAATCAAAAGCTTTTCGTCTCATCAACTCCTCTCCTCTAACTGACTGTCTTCAGCCTCTCTCTCACCGCCGCAATGTTGCATCTCTAGCTGTCTTCTACCGCTATTTTCATGCTAACTGCTCTTCTGATCTTGCTAACTGCATGCCTCCCCTCCTTCCGCGGCCTCGCTGCACAAGACTTTCTTCTTTCTCTCACTCCTATTCTGTCCACCTCTCTAACGCAAGAGTTAACCAGTATTCTCAATCATTCATCCCTTTCTCTGGTAAACTCTGGAACTCCTTGCCTGCTTCTGTATTTCCACCTTCCTATGACTTGAATTCCTTCAAGAGGGAGGTTTCAAGACACTTATCCTCCAATTTTTGACCACTGCTTTGACCCTTTTAAGGGACTGGCATTTCAGTGGGCATTTTTTTTTTATTAGATTTTTGTTGCCCTTGGCCAGTATCCTTCCTACATAAAAAAAAAAAAAAAAAAAAAAAAAAAAAAAAAAGAAACACGTTAAAACTGATACAAACCAACCAATATCAAGAAGCAGAAAAACATTACCAAAAATGTATATTTTGAGTGTTTTTGAGCTTGTTACCTACAAAAAAACGGGAAAATGGATACAAAGCACTCTATATTTGGAAACAAAGGGACATTGCGAGAAAAGTGTATAATAAATGTTTTATAGTTCAAAAAAAACCACAAGGCAAAAAACGCAAAAACTCGTGTATAAGCTGAAACTCATGAATAACACTCTTAATTGAGAAACAGAGCAACTTTACTAAATACGTGTCAAAAACACTAAAAGGCAAGTTCTTCGTAAAAGTTGGTTTTATTCCCACGTAATGTGATTCCCCTGCTTTTTAGTGCTGTATTGCCTAACACGCTTAAAAACACTCAAAGACAATTTCCTGGTAATGTCATTTTTTTCCCTCATAAGGCTAGTTTCGCATGGAATTTGGGGTTTTGGAAACTAAGAATGTAAAAAAAAAACACTTAAAATACACGCATTTAGTAAGGTTGTTCTGTTTCTTGATTACGAGTGTTATTCATGAGTTTCAGTATTTTGGTATTTTAGAAACTTCTCCATATAGTCGAGTTTTTGCGTTTTTTGCCTTGTGATTCTGGTGAAACTACAAAACACTCATTATACAAGTTTCTCGTTATGTCCTTTTCTTTCCTTATATAGAGTGCTTTGCATATATTTTCGCGTTTTTTTTATGTAACAAGCTCAAGAAAACACAAAATATATTTTTTGGTAATGTTATTCTATTTCTTCATATTGGTTGGTTTACATCTGTTTTAGCGTTTTTCTACGTAAATCTTTTAAAAGACACGTTTCCAGTAGTTTTGTTTTGGATTTCCACATAGAGTGACTTTCATATTATTTATGGTTTTGGTGCCTAACATGCTGTTTGGTGCCTTTTACCTCCCAATATAGAGTGCTTCCCATCCATTTCCGTGTTTTTTGTAGGTAACAATTTCAAAAACACTCAAAATATACATTTTTGGTAATGTTATTCTATTTCTTCATTTTGGTTGGTTTGCATCCGTTTTAGCGTTTTCTACGTAAAACACCAAAAAGACACGTTTTCAGTAATTTTGTTTTGGATTCCCATATAAATTGACTTCCTTGGGTTTTATTGTGTTGGTTCCTAACATGCTGAAAAACCCTCATAAGACAGTTTTCTGGCAAAGACGTTTAATTTCCCCATGCTTTAATTTCCCCCATGCTTTAATTTCCCCCATGCTTTGCATGCAATTTAGGTAGGAGTTTGATACTTAACAGTCCAAAAAAAAAGCTAAATGTAACTTTTTTGATAATGTTCTTATTTTATATAATTTCCTGAACTTTGCCCGAGTTTTGGCACCTCCTTACCTGTGAAGATGAATAAGAATGAAAAAAAAATATCGTATTTTTTTATTTATTTATTTATTTTTTTTCTCAATAAAGAGTGTAATTTGTGGCTTTTAGCTTTTTCGTACTTAATGAACTTAAAAACACTCATAATATACCTTTCTCGTAATGAACTTTTGTTACCCAAAAATAGAGTTCCTTGCATGTATTTAAGCGTTTTTATTGGTAATATGATCAAAAACACTCAAAAGACATGTTTTTGGTAATGTTATTCTGTTTCACCATCAAGTGTATTTTGCATGCATTTTAGTGTTTTGGTATATAAGGAGCTTAAATACACTTAAAGGCAAGTTCTTGTTAAAAATTGGTTTTATTTCAATGTAATGTGATTGCCCTGCTTTTTAGTGCTTTATTGCCTAACACGCTCAAAAACACTCAAAAGACATTTTTCTAGTAATGTTATTTTTTTCCCACATAAAGCTGGTTTCGCATGCAATTTAGGGTTTTGGTAACTAAGGATGTGAAAAGCACTCAAAATACACGCATTTAGTAAGATTGTTCTGTTTCTCAATTAAAAGTGTTGTTCCAGAGTTTCAGCATTTTGGAATGTAAGAAACTTCTCTATATACACGAGTTTTTGCGTTTTTTGCCTTGTAGTTCTTGTAAAATTATAAAACACACATTATACACGTTTCTCGTAATGTCCTTTTGCTTCCCAATATAGAGAGCTTTCCATCTATTTTCACGTTTTTTGTAGGTAACAATTTCAAAAACACTCAAAATATACCTTTTTGGTAATGTTATTTTATTCCTTCATATTGGTTGGTTTGCATCCGTTTTAGCGTTTTTCTACGTAAAACACCGAAAAGACACGTTTTTCGTAATATTGTTTTGGATTCCCATATAGATTGTCTTCCATTTTATTTATCATGTTGGTTCCTAAGATGCTGTAAAACACTCATAAGACCGTTTTCTGACAAAAACGTTTAATCTCCCCATATAGGTGGCTTTGCATGCATTTTAGGGGTTTGGTACATAATAGTCCGAAAAAAAAGCTAAATTTATTTTTTTTGATAATGTTCTTATTTTACATAATTTCCTGAATTTTGCCGGAATTTTGGTATCTCGGTACCAGTGAATATGAATAAGAAAGAAAAAAAATATCGTATTTTTTTTATTTATTTATTGTTTCTCAATAAAGAGTGTTATTTGTGGCTTTTAGCTTTTTGGTAATTAATGAAGTAAAAAACACTCATAATACACGTTTCTCGTAATCTCCTTTCGTTTCCCAAAAATAGTATTCTTTGCATGTATTTAAACGTTTTCATTGGTAACATAATCAATTATACTCAAAATATATGTTTTTGGTAATATTATTCTGTTTCACCATAAAGAGTGTTTTGCAGACGTTTTAATGTTTTGGTTATAAGGAGCTCAAAAACACTTAAAGGCAAGTTCTTCGTAAATATTCGTTTTCCTCCAATGTAATGTGATTGCCCTCCTTTTTAGTGCTTTATTGCCTATCACGCTCAAAAACATTTAAAAGACATTTTTCTGGTAAAGTATTTTTTTTTTCCCACAAATCTATTTTCCCATGCAATTTGGGGTTTTGGTAACTTAGAATGTGAAAAGCACTCAAAATACACGCATTTATTAAGGTTGATCTGTTTCTCAATTAGGAATGTTATTCATGAGTTTTAGCATTTTTGTATCTAGGAAACCTCTCCATATACACGAGATTTTGCGTTTTTTGCCTAGTGGTTCTTTTGAACTATAAATCAATCATTATTCACTTTTCTTGCAATGTCCTTTTGTTTACCAATATAGAGTGCTTTGCATCAATTTTTGCGTTTTTTGTAGGTAATAAGCTCAAAAACACTAAAAATATACCTTTTTAGTAACGTTTTTCTATTCCTTGATATTGGTTGCTTTCCATCCGTTTTAGCGTTTTTCTACGTAAAACACTGAGAAGACACGTTTTCAGTAACTTTGGATTCCCATATAGAGGTGAGTTCCTTATTATTTATCGTTTTAGTGCTTAACATGCTAAAAAACACTAAAAACACAGATTTCTGGTAAGATCGTTAAATTTCTTCATATAGGAGGCTTTGCATGCACTTTAGGGTTTGGTACATAACAGTTTGAAAAAAAAAAACCTGAAATCTTTTTTGATAATATTCTTTTATCATATGAATGCCCTGAATTTTCCCAGAATATTGGCATCTCGGTACTATGAAGATGAATAACGAAAAAAAAAAAAAATTCCTATTTTATATATTTTTTATTTTTTTTATTTTCTAAATAAAGAAAGTTATTTGTGGGTTTTAGCTTTTTGGTACTGAAGGGACTTAAAAAACACTTATAATACACGTTTCTCGTAAAGTCCTTTTGTTTCCCAAACATAATGTTCTTTGCAGGTATTTAAACGTTTTTATAGATAACATGATCAAAAAACGCTCAAAATATATGTTTTTGGTATTGTTATTCTGTTTCTCCATAAAGTTTGTTTTGCATGCGTTTTAGCGGTTTGTTATATAAAGAGTTCAAAAATACTTAAAGGCAAGTTTTTTGGTATAAATTGGTGTTATTCCAATGTAATATGATTGCCGTGCTTTTTAGTGCTTTATTGCCTATCACGCTCAAAAACACTTAAAAGAAACTTTTCTGGTAATGTCATTTTTTTCCTCACATAAAGGTGGTTTCGCATGCAATTTGGGGTTTTGATAACTAAGAATGTGAAAAGCTCGCAAAATACACGCATTTAGTAAGGTTGTTCTGTTTCTCAATTAAGAGTGTTATTCATGAGTTTTCAGCATTTTCGTATCTAGGAACATTCTCCATATACACGAGTTTTTGTGTTTTTAGCCTTTTGGTTCGTTTGAACTATAAAAAACTCATTATACACTTTTCTTGCAAAGTCCTTTTCTTTTCTTATATAGAGTGCTTTGCATCAATTTTCCCTTTTTTGTAGGTAACATGCTCAAAAACACTCAAAATATACCTTTTTGGTAATGTTTTTCTATTTCTTGATATTGGTTGGTTTGCATCCGTTTCAGCGTTTTTCTACGTAAAACACTGAAAAGAGACGTTTTCAGCAATTTTGTTTTGGATTCTCATATAGAGTGAGTTCCTTATAATAATAAGGAACTCACTCGTTTTGGTGCCTAACATGCTGAAAAACACTCAAAAAAACAGATTTCTGGTAAGGTCGTTTATTTTCCTCATATAGGAGTCCTTGGATGCACTTTAGGGTTTGGTATATAACAGTCCGAAAAAAAAGCTAAAATTAACTTTTTTTATAATTTTCTTTTATCATATAATAGCCCTGAAATTTCCCAGAAATTTGGAATATCAGTACCTGTGAAGATGAATAACAAAAAAAAAAATCCTATTTTTTTTTTATTTTCTTACTTTTTTTTTAAATAAAGTGTTATTTGTGGGTTTTAACTTTTTGGTACTTAAGGAACTTAAAAACACTTATAATACACATTTCTCGTAATGTCATTTCGTTTCGCAAACATAAGGTTCTTTGCATGTATTTAAGCATTTTTATAGATAACATGATCTAAACAATCAAAATATATGTTTTTGGTAATTTTATTTTGTTTCTCTATAAAAGGTGTTTTGCATGCGTTTTAGCGTTTTGGTATGTAATGAGCTCAAAAACACTTGAAGGGAAGTTCTTGGTGAAAGTTGTTTTTATTCCCATGTAATGTTATTACCCTGCTTTTTAGTGCTTTATTGCCTAACACGCTCAAAAGCACTCAAAAAACACTTTTCTTGTAATATCTTTTTTTTTCTTACATAAAGCTAGTTTTGCATGAAATATGGGGTTTTGGTAACTAAGAATGTGAAAAAAAAACTCAAAACACAGGCATAGTGTAAGGTTGTTCTATTTCTTAATTAAAAATATTATTCATGAGTTCCAGCATTTTGGTATGTAAGAAACTTTTTTAATACACACTTTTGGTAAGGTATTTCTGTTTCAAAATTAAAAGTGTTGTTCATGAGTTTCAGCTTTTTGGTATGTAAGAAACTTCTTTATTTTACACGAGTTTTTGAGTTTTTTTCCTTCTGCTTCTAGTCAAACTATAAAACACTCATACACGTTTCTCGTAATGTCCTTTTATTTGCCAATATAAAGTGCTTTCCATCCATTTTTTTCTTTTTATGTAGGTAACAAGCTCAAAAACACATCAAAATATATCTTTTTGGTAATATTATTCTATTTCTTCATATTGGTTGGTTTACATCCATTTTAGCGTTTTTCTACGTAAATCACTGAAAAGACACATTTTCAGTAATATTGTTGATATTGCTGAAAAACACTCAAAAGACAGGTTTCTGGTAAAGTCGTGTAATTTCCCCATATAGGTGGATTTGCATACACTTCAGGGTTTGTACATAACTCCGGAAAAAAAACAAAATTTTTTTTTTTTTTTTTTTTACAAAATTTCCATGAATTTTGCCAGAATTTTGGTTTCTCGGTAACTATGAAGATGAATAACAAAAAAAATTATCTCTATAAAGAGTGTTATTTGTGGGTTTTAGCTTTTTGGTACTTAAGTAACTTAAAAACACTCATAATACACGATTTTCGTAATGTCCTTTTGTTATACAAACATAGGGTTCTTTACATGTATTTACGCGTTTTTATAGGTTACATGATCAAAAACACTCAAAATACATGTTTTTCGTAATGTTATTCTCTTTCTCCATTAAGGGTGTTTTGCATGCGTTTTAGCGTTTTGGTATGTACGAGTAAGGAGTTAAAAAACACTTAAAGGCAAGTTCTTCGTAAAAGTTGGTTTTATTCCCATGTAATGTGATTGTTGTGCTTTTTAGTGCTTTGTTGCATATCACGCTCAAAAACACTAAAAAGACACTTTTTTGGTAGTGATTTTTTTTTTTCCCCATATGAAGGTAGTTTCGCATGTAATTTGGCATTTTCGTAACTAAGAATGTGAAAAACACTCAAAATACACAATTTGGTAAGGTAGTTCTGTTTTTCGATTAAAAGTGTTATTCATGCATTTCATCTTTTTTTTTCTATGTAAGAAATTTTTCTATATATACGAGGTTTTGCGTTTATTGCCTTGTGGTTCTTTTAAAACTATAAAACACTCATTATACACTTTTCTCATAATGTCCTTTTGTTTCCTAATATTGAGTGCTTTACATCCATTTTTGCATTTTTTTGTAGGTAACAAGCTCAAAAACACTCAAAATATATCTTTTTGGTAATATTATTCTATTTCTTCATATAGGTTGGTTTGCATCGGCTTTAACGTTTTTCTACGTAAAACACTGAAAAGACACGTTTTCAGTAATTTTCTTTTGGATTCACATATTGACAAACTTCCATATTATTTATCGTATTGGTGCTTAACATGCTGAAAAACACTGAAAAGACAGGTTTCTGGTAAAGTCGTTTAACTTCTTTATATAGGTGGCTTTGCAAGCACTTTAGGGTTAGGTACATAACAATCCGAAAAAAAAGCTAAAATTAACTTTTTTGTTAATGTTCTTTTTTCCAAATAAATTCCCTGAATTCTGGCAGAATTTTGCCATCTCGGTACCTATAAAGATAAATAAGAAAAAAAAAATCCTATTTTTTAATTTTTTGTTTATTATTTTTTTTTTTCTAAATAAAGAGTGTTATTTGTGGGTTTTAGCTTTTAGGTATTGAAGGAACTTAAAAAACACTCATAATACACGTTTCTCGTAATGTCCTTTCGTTTCCGAAACATAAGGTTCTTTGCATGTATTTAAGTGTTTTTATAGATAATATGATCAAAAACACTCAAAATACATGTATTTGGTAATATTATTCTGTTTCTCCATAAAATGTATTTTGCAGGCGTTTTAGCGTTTTGGTATGTAAGGAGCTCAAAAACACTTAAAGGCAAGTTCTTGGTAAAATTTGGTTTTATTCCCATGTAATGTGATTGCCCTTCCTTTTAGTGCTTTATTGCGTAACACGTTCAAAAACACTCAAAAGACATGCAAGTCCTCGCATATGGGGAAATAAGAGACCTTACCAGAAATCTGTCTTTTGAGTGTTTTTCAGCATGTTAGCCAGCAAAACGATAAATAATAAGGAACTCTCTCTATGTGGGAATCCAAAAGAAAATTACTGAAAACTTGTCTTCTCAGTGTTTTACGTAGAAAGACGCTAAAACTGATGCAAACCAACCAATATCAAGAAGCAGAAAAATATTACCAAAAATATATATTTTGAGTGTTTTTGAGCTTGTTACATACAAAAAAACACAAAATTGATACAAAACAGTCTATATTGGGAAACAAAGGGACATTGCGAGAAAAGTGTATAATGAATGTTTTATAGTTCAAAAAAACCACAAGCCAAAAAACGCAAAAACTCGTGTATATGGAAAAGCTTCCTAGATACTTAAATGCTGAAACTCATGAATAACACTTTTAATTGAGAAACAGAACAACCTTACTAAATGCGTGTCGAAAACACTAAAAGGCAAGTTTTTCGTAAAAGTTGGTTTTATTCCCATGTAATGTGATTGCTCTGCTTTTTAGTGCTTTATTGCCTAACATGCTCAAAAACACTCAAAGACACATTTCTGGTAATGTCATTTTTTTCTCACATAAAGTTAGTTTCGCATGCAATTTGGGGTTGTGGTAACTAAGAATGTAAAAAAAAAAAAACACTCTAAATACACGCATTTAGTAAGGTTGTTCTGTTTGTTGATTAAGAGTGCTATTCATGAGTTTCAGCATTTTGGTATCTTAGAAACTTCTCCACACAAACGAGTTTTTGCGTTGTTTGCCTTGTGATTCTGGTGAAACTATAAAACACTCATTATATATGTTTTTCGTTATGTCCATTTTTTTTTCCTAATATACAGTGCTTTGCATCCATTTTTGCGTTTTTTTTTTATGTAACAAGCTCAAAAACACACAAAATATACTTTTCTGGTAATATTATTCTATTTTTTCATACTCGTTGGTTTGCATCCGTTTTAGCGTTTTTCTACGAGGAAATTAAACGACTTTACAAGAAAACTGTCTTTTGAGTGTTTTTCAGCATGTTAAGCACCAAAACGATAAATAATATGGAAGTCACTCTATATGGGAATCCAAAACAAAATTACTGAAAACGTGTCTTTTCAGTGTTTTACGTAAAAAACGTTAAAACTGATGCAAACAGACCAATATAAAGAAATAGAATAACATTACCAAAAAGATATATTTTAAGCATTTTGAGCTTGTAACCAACAAAAAAAAAAAAAAAAACGCGAAAATAGATGGAAAGCACTCTATATTGGGAAACAAAAAGACATTACGAGAAACGTGTATAATGAGTATTTTATAGTTTCACAAGAACCACAAAGCAAAAAACGCAAAAACTAGTGTATATGGAGAAGTTTTTTAGATACCAAAATGCTGAAACTCCTGAATAACACTCTTAATTAAGAAACAGAATAACATTACTAAATGCGTGTATTTTGAGTGTTTTTCACATTCTTTGTTATACTACATTTACTCGTGTTGTCTGACATATATTAAATAAGTCCAAATTGTTGATTTTTTTTGTTGAATTTTTTTGTGAGTTTTAATAATTCTCAGTTCGTTGAGGCGTTCTTTATAATTGTTTAACCTATTTTCTCCTGCTCTGATTTTATCCTACTATTGTGCTAATTGCTTTTCCTTTCTTCTTTCTACGGTCAAGGTGGGTGGGGGTTGTCATCTGGCAACTTATAGCGCTTGCGCTCGTCCCACTCTGCCTTCTCCGTTATGTTTAATAATAATAATAAAAAACAAGCTTTATGTGGGAAAAAAAAATGATATAACCAGAAAAGTGTCTTTTGAGGGTTTTTGAGAGAGTTAGGCAATAAAGCACTAAAAAGGAGAGCAATCACATTACAACGGAATAAAACCAACTTTTACCAAGAACTTGCCTTTAAGTGTTTTTTAACTCCTTATATACCAAAACGCTAAAACACATGCAAAACACCCTTTATGGAGAAACAGATTAACATTACCAAAAACATATTTTGAGAGTTTTTGATCATGTTACCTCTAAAAACACTTAAATACATGCTAAGAACCCCCATGTCTGGGAAACGAAAGGACATTACGAAAAACGTGTATTATGGGTGTTTTTAAGTTCCATAAGTACCAAAAAGCTAAAACCTCTTTATAAAGAAAAAAAAATAAAGAAATAAAAAAAATAGGATTTTTTTTTGTTATTCTTCTTCATAGGTACTGAGATGCCAAAATTCTGGCAAAATTCAGGGAAACTATGTGTAAAAAGAACATTATCAAAAATGTTAATTTTAGCTTTTTTTTCGGACTGTTATGTACCAAACCATGAAGTGCATGCAAACCCAATTATATGGAGAAATCAGACGATTTTACGAGAAACCGGTGTTTCTAGTGTTTTTGAGCATGTTAGTCATCAAAACATCCAAAACAATCCAAAACAAAATTACTTTAAACGTGTCTTTTTCGTGTTTTACGTAGAAAAAACGCTAAAACGGATGCAAGCCAACCAATATAAAGAAATTGAATAAGATTACCAAAAAGGTATATTTTGAGTTTTTTTTTTTAGCTTTTTACTTCCAAAAAAACGCGAAAATGGATGGAAAGCTCTCTCTATTGGTTAACTAAAGGACATTACGAGAAACGTGTATAATGAGTGTTTTATAGATTCTGAAGAATCACAAGACAAAAAACGCAAAAACTCGTATATATGAAAAAGTTTCTTAGATATCAAAACGGTGAAACTCCTGAATAACACTATCAATTGAGAAACAGAACAGCCTTACCAAATGCGTGTATTTTGAGTGTTTTTCACATTCTTAGTTACCAAAACCCCAAAGTTTATGTGAAAGTAGCGTTATGTGGGAAAAAAAAATGACATTACCAGAAAAGTGTCTTTTAAGTGTTTTTTTTTTTTTTTAGCATGATAGGCAATAAAGCACTAAAAAGCAGGGCAATCATATTACATGGGAATAAAATCAACTTTTACCAAGTGTTTTTTCTAAGTGTTTTTGAGCTCCTTATATACCAAAACGCTAAAACGCATGTAAAACACCCTTTATTTAGAAACGGAATAACATTACCAAAAACATGTATTTTGAGTGTTTTTGATCATGTTACCTATAAAAACGCTTAAATACATGCAAAGAATCTTATGTTTGGGAAACGAAAGGACATTTCGAGAAACGTGTATTATGAGTGTTTTTAAGTTCTTTAAGTACCAAAAAGCTAAAACCCACAAATAACACTCTTTATAGAGAGAAAAAAAAAATAAATAAATAGAAAAATAGGATTTTTTTTTATTCATCTTCATAGGTACCGAGATGCTAAAATTCTGCCAAAAATTCAGGGAAGTTGTGTGAAAAAAGAACATTATGAAAAAGAGTTAATTTTAGCTTTTTTTTTCGGACTGTTATGTACCAAACCCTAAAGTGCATGCAAAACCACCTATATGGGGAAATTAAACGACCTAACCAGAAACTTGTCTTTTGTGTTTTTTTTTTCAGCATGTTAGCCACCAAAACGATAAATGATATGGAAGTCACTAAATCTGGGAATCCATCACAAAATTACTGAAAAAGTGTCTTTTCAGTGTTTTACGTAGATAAACGCTAAATCGGATGCAAACCAACGAATATGGAGAAATAGAATAACATTACGAAAAAGGTATATTTTGAGTGTTTTTGAGCTTCTTACCTTCAAAAAACGCGAAAATGGATGGAAAGCACTCTATTTTGGGATACAAAAGGACATTACGAGAAACGTGTATAATGAGTGTTTTATAGTTTCACAACAGCCACAAGGCAAAAATCGCAAAACTCGGTGTATATGGAGAAGTTTCTTAGATACCAAAATGCTGAAACTCAGAAATAACACTCTTAATTAAGAATACAGAACAACCTTACCAAATGAATGTATTTTGAGTGCTTTTCACATTCTTAGTTACCAAAACCAAAAATTGCATGCAAAACTAGCTTTATGTGGGAAAAAAAATGACATTACCAAAAAAGTGTCTTTTGAGTGTTTTTGAGCGTGATAGGCACTAAAGCCTTAAAAAGGAGGGCAATCACGTTACATGGGAATAAAACCAACTTTTACCAAGAACCTGCGTTTACGTGTTTTTGAGCTTCTTACATACCAAAACGCTAAAACGCTTGCAAAACACCCTTTATGGAGAAACAGAATAACATTACCAGAAACATGTATTGTGAGTGTTTTTGATCATGTTACCTATAAGAATGCCTAAATACATGCAAAGAACCCTATGTTTGGAAAATGAAAGGACATTACGAAAATCGTGTATTATGAGTGTTTTTAAGTTCCTTAAGTACCAAGAAGCTAAAACCCACAAATAACTTTTTATTGAGAAAAAAAAAATTGTTATTCATCTTCATAGGTACCGAGATGCCAAAATTCTGCCAAAATTCATGGAAATTTTGTAAAAAAAAAAAATCATTGTAAAAGAAATAATTTTAGCTTTTTTCCGGAGTTATGTACAAACTCTGAAGTGCATGCAAATCCACCTATATGGGGAAATTACACGACTTTACCAGAAAACTGTCTTTTGAGTGTTTTTCAGCAATCTGAACAATACTACTTAAAACGTGTCTTTTCAGTGATTTACGTAGGAAAACGCTAAAACGGATGCAAACCAACCAATATGAAGAAAAAGAATAACATTACCAAAAAGATATATTTTGTTGTGTTTTTGAGCTTGTTACCTACAAAAAATCCAAAAATGGATGGAAAGCACTTTATATTGGCAAAGAAGAGGACATTACGAGAAACGTGTATGAGTGTTTTATAGTTTGAAAAGAACCACAAGGTAAAATACTCAAAAACTCGTGTACATAAAGAAGTTTCTTACATACCAAAAAGCTGAAACTCATCAATAACATTTTTAATTTTGAAACTGAAATACCTTACTAAATGTGTGTATTAGAAAAGTTTCTTACATACCAAAATGCTGAAACTCATGAATAACACTTTTAATTAGGAAATAGAACAACCTTACTAAACCCTGTGTTTTGAGTTTTTTTTTCACATTCTTAGTTACCAAAACCCCAAATTCCATGCAAAACTAGCTTTATGTGGGGAAAAAAAAATGATATTACCAGAAAAGTGTTTTTTGAGTGTTTTTGAGCGTGTTAGGCAATAAAGCACTAAAAAGCAGGGGAATCACATTACATAGGAATAATAACAACTTTTACCAAGAACTTGCCTTTAAGTGTTTTTGAGCTAATTACATACGAAAACGCTAAAACGCATGCAAAACACCTTTTATGGAGAAAGAGAATAAAATTACCAAAAACATATAGTTTGAGTGTTTTTGATCATGTTATCTATAAAAACACTTAAATACATGCAAAAAACCAGTTTAAGAAACGAAAGGACATTACGATAAATGTGTATTATCAGTGTTTTTAAGTTCCTTAAGTACCAAAAAGCTAAAACCCACAAATAACACTCTTTATTTAGAAAAAAAAGTAATAAAATAAAAAAATAGGATTTTTTTTTTTTGTTATTAATCTTCATAGGTACCGAGATGCCAAATTTCTGGGAAAATTCAGGACTATTATATGTTAAAACAAAAATTATCAAAAAAGTAAATTTTAGTTTTTTTTCGGACTGTTATGTACCCACCCCTAATGTGCATCCAAAGACTCCTATATGAGGAAATTAAACGAGCTTACCAGAAATCTGTTTTTTGAGTGTTTTTCAGCATGTTAGGCACCAAAACGATAAATAATAAGGAACTCACTCTATATGAGAATCCAAAACAAAAATACTGAAAAAGTGTTTTTCTTTCTTTTACGTAGAAAAACGCTAAAACGGATGCAAACCTACCAATATCAAGAAATAGAAAAACGTTACCAAAAATGTATATTTTGAGTGTTTTTGAGCTTCTTTTCTACAAAAAAACGCGAAAATTGATGCAAAGCACTCTATATTAAAAAAAACAAAAGGACTTTGCAAGAAAAGTGTATAATGAGTTTTTTATAGTTCAAAAGAACCAAAAGGCTAAAAACACAAAAAACTCGTGTATATGGAGAAGGTTCCTAGATACCAAAATGCTGAAACTCATGAATAACACTCTTAATTGAGAAACAGAACAACCTTACTAAATGCGTGTATTTTGAGTGCTTTTCACATTCTTAGTTACCAAAACCCCGAATTGCAGGCAAAACCACCTTTATGTGAGAAAAAAATGACATTACCAGAAAAGTGTCTTTTAAGTGTTTTTGAGCGTGATAGGCAATAAAGCAGGGCAATCATATTATATTAGAATAACACCAATTTATACCAAAAACTTGCCTTTAAGTGTTTTTGATGTCCTTATATACCAAACCGCTAAAACCCATACAAAAACAAACTTTATGGAGAAACAGAACAACATTACCAAAAACATGTATTTTGAGTGTTTTTGATATTGTTATCTATAAAAACACTTAATTACATGCAAAGAACATTATGTTTGGGAAACAAAAGGATATTACGAGAAACGTGTATTATGAGTGTTTTTTTAAGTTCCTTAAGTACCAAAAAGCTAAAACCCATCAATAACAGTCTTTATTTAGAAAATAAAAAAATAAAAATATAAAAAAAATAGGATTTTTTTTTTTGTTATTCATTTTCATAGCTATCAAGATGCCAAAACTCTGGGAAAATTCACGGCAATCATATGATAAAAGAGTATTATAAAAAAAAGTTAATTTCCGGTTTTTTTTTTATTGGACTGTTATATACCAAACCTTAAAGCGCATGCAAAGACTCCTATATGAGGAAATTAAACGACCTTACCAGAAATATGTGTTTTGAGTGTTTTTTAGCATGTTAGGCACCAAAACGATAAATAATAAAGAACTCACTCTATATGGGAATCCAAAAAAAAGCTACTGAAAACGTGTCTTCTCAGTGTTTTACGTAGAAAAACTCTAAAACGGATGCAAAGCAACCAATATCAAGAAATAGAAAAAACGTTACTAAATAGGTATATTTTGAGTGTTTTTGAGCATGTTATCTACAAAAAACGCGAAAATTGATGCAAAGCACTCTATATTGGGAAAGAAAAGGACATTGCAAGAAAAGTGTATAATGAGTGTTTTATAGTTCATAAGAACCGCGAGGCAAAAAACGCAAAATCTCGTATATATGGAGAGGTTTCCTAGATACGAAAATGCTAAAACTCATGTATAACACTCCTAATTGAGAAACAGATCAACCTTAATAAATGCGTGTATTTTGATTGCTTTTCACATTCTTATCAAAACCCAAAATTGCATGGGAAAATAGATTTGTGGGAAAAAAAAGACTACCAGAAAAGTGTCTTTTGAGTGTTTTTGAGCGTGATTGAAAATAAAGCACTAAAAAGGAAGGCAATCGTATTACGTTGGAGGAAAACGAATTTTTACCAAGAACTTCCATTTATGTGTTTTTGAGCTCCTTATATACCAAAACACTAAAACGCATGCAAAACACTCTTTATGGTGAAACAGAATAACATTACCAAAAACATGTATTTTGAGTGTTTTTGATCATGTTACCAATAAAAACGCTTAAATAAATGCAAAGAACACTATTTTTGGGAAACGAAAGGAGATTACGAGAAACGAGTATTATGAGTGTTTTTAAGTTCATTAATTACCAAAAAGCTAAAAGCCACAAATAACACTCTTTATTGAGAAACAATAAATAAATAAAAAATTAAATAAATACAATGTTTTTTTTCTTTCTTATTCATCTTCACAGGTACCGAAATGCCAAAATTCCGGCAAATTTTAGGAAATTATGTGAAATAAGAATATTATCAAAAAAGTTAAATTTAGCTTTTTTTTTTTGGAACTGTTATGTACCAAACCCCTAAAGTGCATGCAAAGCCACCTATATGTGGAAATTAAATGTCTTTTGCCAGAAAACGGTCATATGAGTGTTTTTCAGCATGTTAAGAACCAAAACGATAAAAAAACATGGAAGTCAATCTATATGGGAATCCAAAACAAAATTACTAAAAACGTGTCTTTTCGGTGTTTTACGTAGAAAAACGCTAAAACAGATGTAAACCAACCATTATGAAGAAATAAAATAACATTACCGAAAAGGTATATTTTAAGTATTTTTGAAATTGTTACCTACAAAAAACGCGAAAATGGATGGAAAGCACTCTATATTGGGAAGCAAATGGACATTACGAGAAACGTATATAATGAGTGTTTTATAGTTTCACAAGAACTACAAGCCAAAAAACGCAAAAACTCGTGTATATTGAGAAGTTTCTTACATTCCAAAATGCTGTAACTCTGGAACAACACTCTTAATTGAGAAACAGAACAATCTTACTAATTGCGATTATTTTGAGTGCTTTTCACATCCTTAGTTACCAAAACCCCAAATTGCATGCGAATCCAGCTTTTTGTGGGAAAAAAATGCTATTACCAGAAAAATGTCTTTTGGGTTTTTTTGAGCGTGTTAGGCAATAAAGCACTAAAAAGCAGGGCAATCACATTACATTGGAATAAAACTAACTTTTAACAAGAATTTGCCTTATATACCAAAACACTATATACCAAAACACTTATATACCAGAACACTAAAATGCATGCAAAATACACTTGATGGTGAAACAGAATAACATTACCAAAAACACGTATTTTGAGTGTTTTTGATCATGTTACCAATAAAAACGCTTAAATATATGCAAAAAACCGTATTTTTGGGAAATGAAAGGACATTACGAGAAACGTGTATTATGAGTGTTTTTAAGTTCATTAAGTACGAAAAAGCTAAAAGCCATAAATTACACTCTTTATTGACAAAAAAAAGTAAATAAATAAAAAAAATACGATTTTTTTTTTCATTCTTATTCATCTTCACAGGTAACAAGGTGCCAAAATTCGGGCAAAGTTCAGGAAATTATATGAAATAAGAACATTATCAAAAAAGTTAAATTTAGCTTTTTTTTCGGACTGTTATGTACCAAACCCCTAAAGTGCATGCAAAGCCACCTATATGGGGAAATTAAACGTTTGCCAGAAAACTGTCTTATGAGTATTTTTCAGCATGTTAGGAACCAACACGATAAAACCCAAGAAAGTCAATCTATATGGGAATCCAAAACAAAATTACTGAAAACGTGTCTTTTCGGTGTTTTACGTACAAAACGCTAAAAAGGATGCAAACTAACCAAAATGAAGAAATAGAATAACATTACCAAAAAGGTATATTTTGAGTTTTTTTTTAATTGTTACAAAAAACGTGAAAATGGATGGAAAATACTCTATATTTGGAAGCAAAAGGCATCAAAAAGCATATTAGGCATCAAAACGATAAATAATATGAAAGTCACTCTATATGGATATCCAAAACAAAATTACTGGAAACGTGTATTTTTAAAAGATTTACGTAGAAAAACGCAAAAACGGAGGCAAACTAACCAATATGAATGAACAGAATAACATTACCAAAAAAGTATAATTTGTGTGTTTTTGAGCTTGTTACATAAAAAGAAACTCGAAAATGGATGCAAAGAACTCTATATGAGGTAAAAAAAAAAGGACATAATGAGAAACGTGTAAAATGAGTGTTTTATAGTTCACCAGAATCACAAGTCAAAAAACGCAAAAACTCGACTGTATGGAGAAGTTTCTAAGATACTAAAATACTGAAACTCATGAATAACACTCTTAATCAAGAAACAGAACAATCTTACTAAATGCGTGTATTTTGAGTGTTTTTTTACATTCTTAGTTACCAAAACCCCAAATTCCATGCGAAACTAGCTTTATGAGGGAAAAAAATGACATTACCAGAAAAGTGTTTGAGTGTTTTTGAGCGTGTTAGGCAATAAGGCACTAAAAAGCAGGGCAATCACATTACATGGGAATAAAACCAACTTTTACGAAGAACTTGCCTTTTAGTGTTTTTGACACGCATTTAGTAAGGTTGCTCTATTTCTCAATTAAGTGTGTTATTCATGAGTTTCAGCATTTACACGAGTTTTTGCGTTTTTTGCCTTGTGGATTTTTTTAACTATAAAACATTCATTATACATTTTTCTCGCAATGTTTTCTACGTAAAACACTGAGAAGACACGTTTTCAGTAATTTTCTTTTGAATTCCCACATAGAGTGAGTTCCTTATTATTTATCGTTTTGGTGCCAAACATGCTGAAAAACACTCAAAAGACAGATTTCTGGTAACGTCTTTAATTTCCTCATATGGGACGCTTTGCATGTCTTTTCAGTGTTTTTGAGCGTGTTACGCAATAAAGCACTAAAAGCCAGGGCAATCACATTACATGGGAATAAAACCAAATTTTACCAAGAACTGGCCTTTAAATGTTTTTGAGCTCCTTACATACCAAAACGCTAAAACGCATGCAAAATACATTTTATATAGAAACAGAATAACATTACCAAATACATGTATTTTGAGTGTTTTTGATCATGTTATCTATAAAAACGCTTAAATACATGCAAAGAACCTTATGTTTGGGAAACGAAAGAACATTACGAGAAACGTGTATCATGAGTGATTTTTAAGTTTCTTCGGTACCAAAAAAGCTAAGGCCAACAAATAACACTCTTTAGAAAAAATAAATAAATAAATAAATAAAAAAAAAATGGAAATTTTTTGTTTTGTTTTTCATCTTTATAGGTACCGAATTGCCAATATTCTGCCAAAATTCAGGGAATTTATGTGAAAAAAAGAACATTATCATGAAAGTTAATTATAGCTTTTTTTTTTTCTGATTGTTATGTACCAAAACTTAAAGTGCATGCAAAGCCACCTATATAGGTTAAACGGCTTTACCAGAAACCTGTCTTTTCAATGTTTTTCAGCATGTTAGGCACCAATACGATAAATAATATGAAAATCAGTCAATATGTGAATCCAAAACAAAATTACTGAAAACGTGTCTTTTCAGTGTTTTACGTAGAAAAACGCGAAAGCGGATACAAACCATCCTATATGAAGAAATAGAATAACATTACCAAAAAGATATATTTTGAGTGTTTTTGAACTTGTTACCTACAAAAAATGCAAAAATGGATGTAAAGCACTCTATATTAGGAAACAAAAGGACATTACGAGAAACGTGTATAATGAGTGTTTTATAGTTTTAAAAGAACCACAAGGCAAAAAACGTAAAAACTCGTGTATAGAGAGAAATTTTTACATACCAAAATGATGAAATGCATGAATAACACTTTTAATCGATAAACAGAATTACCTTACCAAATTGTGTATTTTAAGTGTTTTTCACATTCTTAGTTACAAAAATGCCAAATTACATACGAAACTAGCTTCATTTGGGAAAAAAAATGACATTACCAGAAAAGTGTCTTTTGAGTGTTTTTGAGCGTTATATGCAACAAAGCACTAAAAAGCAGAACGATCACATTACATGAGAATAAAACCAATTTGTACGAAGAATTTGCCTTTAAGTGTTTTTTAACCCCTTATATACCAAACCGCTAAAACGCATGAAAAACAAACTTTATGGAGAAACAGAATAACATTACCAAAAACATGTATTTTGAGTGTTTTTGATCATGTTATCTATAAAAACGCTTAAGTACATGCAAAGAATATTATGTTTGGGAAACAAAAGGACATTACGAGAAACGTGTATTATGAGTGTTTTTATAAGTTTCTTAAGTAACAAAAAACTTAAACTCACAAATAACACTGTTTATTTAGAAAATAAAAAATAAAAAAATAAAATAAATAGGATTTTTTTTTTTTGTTATTCATCTTCATAGGTACCGAGATGCTAAAATTCTGGAAAAATTCAGGGCAATTAAATGATAAAAGAATATTATCAAAAAAGTTAATTTCAGCTTTTTTTTTTTCGGACTGTTATGTACCAAACCCTAAAGTGCATGCAAACCCTCCAATATGAGGAAATTAAACGACCTTACCAGAAATCTTTGTTTTGTGTGTTTTTTAGCATGTTAGGCACCAAAACGATAAATAATAAGGATCTCACTCTATATGGGAATTCAAAACAAAGTTACTAAAAACGTGTCTTCTCAGTGTTTTACGTAGAAAAACGTTAAAACGGATGCAAACTAACCAATATCAAGAAATAGAAAAACGTTACCAAAAATGTATATTTTGAGTGTTTTTGAGCTTTTTACCTACAAAAACGCGAAAATTGATGCAAAGTACTCTATATTGGGAAACAAAAGGACATTACAAGAAAAGTGTATAATGAGAATTTTATAGTTCAAAAGAACCACAAAGCAAACAACGCAAAAACTCGTGTATATGGAGAGATTTCCTAGACACCAAAATGCTTAAACTCATGAATAACACTCTTAATTGAGAAACAGAACAACCTTAATAAATGCGTGTATTTTGAGTGCTTTTCACACTCTTAGTTACCAAAAACCCCAAATTACATGCGAAAATAGCTTTGTGGGGAAAAAAATGACTTTACCAGAAAAGTATCTTTTGAATGTTTTTCAACGTGATAGGCAATAAAGTACTCAAAAGCAGGACAATCACATTATATTGGAATAAAACCATTTTTTACCAAGAACTTCCCTTTAAGTGTTTTTGAGCTCCTTTTATACAAAACTGCTAAAACGCTTGCAAAACACACTTTATGGAGAAACAGAATAACATTACCAAAACCTAGTATTTTGAGTGTTTTTGATCACATCTATAAAAACGCAAAGAACCTTATGTTTGGGAAACGAAAGGACATTACGAGAAACGTGTATTATGAGTGTTTTTAATAACCTTAAGTACCAAAAAGGTAAATCCCACAAATATGATAAAATTTATTGAGAAAAAAATAAATAAAGAAATAAAAAATAAAAAAAAAATGATTTTTTTTATTTTTTTTTTATTTACGTTCATAGGTACCAAAATGCCAAAATTCTGGGAAAATTCAGGGCAATTATATGATAAAAGAATATTACCAAAAAAGTTAATTTTAGCTTTTTTATATACCAAACCCTAAAATGCATGCAAAGCCTCCTATATAAGGAAATTAAACCACCTGATCAGAAATCTCTCTTTTGAGTGTTGTTCAGCATGTTAGGCACCAAAACAATAAATAATAAGGAACTCACTCTATATGGGAATTCAAAACAAAATTACTGAAAACGTGTCTTCTCAGTGTTTTACGTAGAAAAACGTTAACACGGATGCAAACAAACCAATATAAAAAAAGAAAAACATTACCAAAAAGGTATATTTTGAGTGTTTTTGAGCTTTTTACCTATAAAATACACGAAAATTGATGCAAAGCACTCTATAATGGGAAAGAAAAGGACATTGCATGAAAAGTGTATAATGAGTGTTTTATAGTTCAAAAGAACCATAAGGCAAAAAATGCAAAAGCTAGTGTATATGAAGAAGTTTCATAGATACCAAAATGCTGAAACTCATGAACAACACTCTTAATTGAGAAACAGAACAATCTTATTAAATGTGCGTATTTTAAGTGCTTTTTTTACATTCTTAGTTTTCAAAACCCCAAATTGCATGCGAAACCAGCTTTATGTGGGAAAAAAATGACATTACCAGAAAAATGCCTTTCAGTGTTTTTGAGCGTGTTAGGCAAAGAAACACTGAAAAGCAGGGCAATCACATTACATTGGAATAAAACAAATTTTTAATAAGAACTTGCCTTTAAGTGTTTTTGAGCTCCTTATATACCAAAACACTAAAACGTATGCAAAATACACTTTATGGTGAAACAGAATAACATTACCAAAAACATGTATTTTGAGTGTTCTTTATCATATTTCCAATGAAAACGCTTAAATGACATTACCAGAAAAATGTCTTTTAAGTGTTTTTGAGCGTGATATGCAACAAAGCACTAAAAAGCAGAAAAATCACATACCTTGGGTATAAAACCAACTTTTACGAAGAACTTGCCTTTAAGTTTTTTTTAACTCCTTACATACCAAAAACACTCAAAATATACCTTTTTGGTAATGTTTTTCTATTTCTTTATATTGGTTTGTTTGCATCCGTGTTAGCGTGTTTCTACGTAAAACACTGAGAAGACACGTTTTCAGTAATTTTGTTTTGAATTCCCATATAGAGTGAGTTCCTTATTGTTTATTGTTTTGGTGCCTAACATGCTGAACACCACTCAAAAGAGAGATTTCTGATCAGGTGGTTTAATTTCCTTATATAGTAGGCTTTGCATGCGCTTTAGGGTTTGGTATATAAAAAAGCTAAAATTAACTTTTTTGGTAATATTCTTTTATCATATAATTGCCCTGAATTTTCCCAGAATTTTGGCATTTTGGTACCTATGAAGATAGATAAAAAAAAAAAAAAAATTTTAAACCCTATTTTTTTTTTATTCATTTATTTATTTATTTATTCCCAATAAAGAGTGTTATTTGTGGGATTTACTTTTTTGGTACTTAAAATTATTAAAAACACTCATAATACACGTTTCTCGTAATGTCCTTTCGTTTCCCAAATATAAGGTTCTTTGCATGTATTTAAGCGTTTTTATAGATGTGATCAAAAACACTCAAAATACAAGGTTTTGGTAATGTTTGCATTACCAAGGTTTTGGTTTGTTTGTGCAAGGTTTTGGTTAGTTTGCATCCGTTTTAACGTTTTTCTACGTAAAACACTGAGAAGACACGTTTTTAGTAAATTTGTTTAGGATTCCCATATAGAGTGAGATCCTTATTATTTATCCTTTTGGTGCCTAACATGCTAAAAAAAACACACAAAACAAAGATTTCTGGTAAGTTCGTTTAATTTCCTCATATTGGAGGCTTTGCATGCACTTTAGGGTTTGCTACATAACAGTCCGAAAAAAAAAAGCTGAAATTAACTTTTTTGATAATATTCTTTTATCATATAATTGCCCTGAATTTTTCCAGAATTTTGGCATCTCGGTACCTATGAAGATGAATAACAAAAAAAAAAACATCCTATTCATTTTATTTTTTTTATTTTTTATTTTCTAAATAAAGAGTGTTATTTGTGAGTTTTAGCTTTTTGTTACTTAAGAAACTTATAAAAACACTCATAATACACGTTTCTCGTAATGTCCTTTTGTTTCCCAAACATAATATTCTTTGCATGTACTTAAGCGTTTTTATAGATAACATGATCAAAAACACTCAAAATACATGTTTTTGGTAATGTTATTCTGTTTCTCCATAAAGTTTGTTTTTCATGCGTTTTAGCGGTTTGGTATATAAGGGGTTAAAAAACACTTAAAGGCAAATTCTTCGTACAAATTGGTTTTATTCTCATGTAATGTGATCGTTCTGCTTTTTAGTGGTTTGTTGCATATCACGCTCAAAAACACTCAAAAGACACTTTTCTGGTAATGTCATTTTTTTTTTCCCAAATGAAGCTAGTTTCGCATGTAATTTGGCATTTTTGTATCTAAGAATGTGAAAAACATTTAAAATACACAATTTGGTAAAGTAGTTCTGTTTATCGATTAAAAGTGTTATTCATGCATTTCATCATTTTGGTATGTAAAAATTTCTCTATATACACGAGTTTTTTCGTTTATTGCCTTGTGGTTCTTTTAAAACTATAAAACACTCATTATACACGTTTCTCGTAATGTCCTTTTGTTTCCTAATATAGAGTGCTTTACATCCATTTTTGCATTTTTTGTAGGTAACAAGATCAAAAACACTCAAAATATATCTTTTTGGTAATGTTATTCTATTTCTTCATATAGGATGGTTTGTATCCGCTTTCGCGTTTTTCTACGTAAAACACTGAAAAGACACGTTTTCAGTAATTTTGTTTTGGATTCACATATTGACAGATTTTCATATTATTTATCGTATTGGTGCCTAACATGCTGAAAAACATTGAAAAGACAGGTTTCTGGTAAAGTCGTTTAACCTATATAGGTGGCTTTGCATGCACTTTAAGTTTTGGTACATAACAATCAGAAAAAAAAAGCTATAATTAACTTTCATGATAATGTTCTTTTTTTCACATAAATTCCCTGAATTTTGGCAGAATATTGGCAATTCGGTACCTATAAAGATGAAAAACAAAACAAAAAATTTCCATTTTTTTTATTTATTTATTTTTTTTCTCTAAAGAGTGTTATTTGTTGGCCTTAGCTTTTTTGGTACCGAAGAAACTTAAAAATCACTCATGATACACGTTTCTCGTAATGTTCTTTCGTTTCCCAAACATAAGGTTCTTTGCATGTATTTAAGCGTTTTTATAGATAACATGATCAAAAACACTCAAAATACATGTATTTGGTAATGTTATTCTGTTTCTCCATAAAATGTATTTTGCATGCGTTTTAGCGTTTTGGTATGTAAGGAGCTCAAAAACATTTAAAGGCCAGTTCTTGGTAAAATTTGGTTTTATTCCCATGTAATGTGATTGCCCTGGCTTTTAGTGCTTTATTGCGTAACACGCTCAAAAACACTGAAAAGACATGCAAAGCCTCCCATATGAGGAAATTAAAGACGTTACCAGAAATCTGTCTTTTGAGTGTTTTTCAGCATGTTAGGCATGTTAGGCACAAGGTCATACCTGGTGACCACGTGATGGCACAACACCGTCTGGTTGTCATGGACCTCTCCATAACTGTTAAACGCAGACAGAAAGGGAAAGTAACGACGGAGAGAAGGATTAAGTGGTTCAAACTGAAAGACCAAGATCTTAAACATACCTTTAAAGATAGATTGCTAAGTGATCTGGACATGGAAATAGAAGAGGTAAACGGATGGTGGAATAGAGTGAGTGAAACCATCTTGAGAGTTGGAAAAGAAGTGCTCGGTGAAAGTAGTGGCAAGATATGGGAAAATAAAGAGACATGGTGGTTTAATGAAGAGGTGCAGCAGAAAATACAAGCAAAGAAGATGGCAAAGAAAAGATGGGAAACAACAAGGCTAGATATAGATAAGGAGTATTACAAAATGTGCAGTAAGGAAGCGAAAAGAACTGTAGCAATTACTAAGTCGGATGGGTATGACAACCTTTATGAAGAGTTGGATACCGAGGAAGGACAACGGAGAGTATTTAAGTTGGCCAAGATGAGAAACAAGAGCACAAAGGACATTACGCATGTTAGACAGGTCAAGGATGAAGTGGGGATTGTGATACAAAAGGAAAGTGATATTCTAATAAGGTGGAAAGAATATTTTGAGAAGTTGCTAAATGTAGAAAATGAGAGATTCATTAGAGATGATGGAGAACCGAATGAACAATTAGTAGGGGAAGTGACAAGACAAGAGGCTGAAGGAGCACTGAAGAAAATGAAAAATGGCAAAGCAACAGGGCCCGACGGAATACCAGTAGAAGCGTGGAAAGTCTTGGAAGGAGAAGGAGTGGACATGTTGCACCAACTGATCAGAAAAATAATGGAGAAGGAAGTTATACCAGAAAAGTGGAGAGAAAGTACCCTGATACCTATATTTAAGGAGAAGGGAGACATCCAGAGCTGTGAGAACTATCGAGGGATAAAGCTAATGTCTCATACCCTTAAAGTATTTGAAAGGGTGTTGGACAGTAGACTGAGACAAGTGGTGCGTATCGGACGGCAACAGATAGGATTTATGAAGGGATTTGGGACAGTCGACGGAATTTTCGCACTTCGACAGAATATGGAAAAACATCGGGAAAAGCAGAAAGTACTACATATGGTTTTCATTGACTTAGAGAAAGCGTATGATAGGATCCCACGGCAAGAAGTATGGAGAGGCCCGAGAAAAAGAGGAGTGCCAGAAAAGTATGTCAGAATTGTCCAAGAATGCTAAAGGAATGTTACAACTAGAGTTCGGAGTACAGTTGGCACAACGGATAGCTTTCAGGTGAAAGTCAGCTTACACCAAGGATCGGCACTAAGCCCACTATTATTCAACATAGTGTTCGATGTCATAACGGAAAATGTCAGAGAGGAACCACCCTGGTGTGTATTATATGCTGATGACATTGTCTTAGTGACCGAAAGGAGAGGACAGCTGGAAAGAAAATTAGAAGAATGGAGAGTTGCTTTGGAAAGCAGAGGAATGAGGATTAGTAGGTCCAAAACTGAATATTTTACGACGGATACAAGGGGCGATCAACAGGCCACAATTAGACTGAATGGTGAAAAGTTGAAGAGAGTGAAAACATTTAAGTACTTGGGATCGATGGTAGACGAGACAGGGGAAATGGAAAAAGAAGTGAACTTCCGGATTCAGTGTGGCTGGAACAATTGGCGGCAAGTTTCGGGTGTGATATGCGATAGAAGGGTACCAGTAAGAGTGAAGGGCAAAGTCCACAAAGCAGTCGTTAGACCTGCTTTGATGTATGGGCTAGAAGCAGCACCTTTGAAGAAGATTGAAGAGAGGAAGATGGATGTAGCGGAGATGAAGATGTTGAGATGGATGGTGGGAGTCAACAGAACAGACCGAATTAGGAATAGGTACATAAGAGGAACGGTGAAAGTAGTTGAAGTCTCCAAGAAGATCCAGGAGTCAAGGTTGAGGTGGTATGGACATTTGAGAAGAAGAGTTGGCGAAGACCACGTAGGAAGGGAGATCATGAAAATGGAGGTGGAGGGAGTTAGAAGAAGAGGACGGCCCAAAAGAAGATGGATCGACTGCATAAACGGAGATCTTGGGGAGAAGAATATAAATCCAGAGATGGCAAACAATAGAAATACGTGGAGAAGGCTCATTCACAACGGCGACCCCGAATAGGGAAAAGCTGGGAAGAAGAAGAAGGCACCAAAACGATAAATAATAAGGAACTCACTCTATGTGGGAATTCAAAAGAAAATTACTGAAAACGTGTCTTCTCAGTGTTTTACGTAGAAAACATTGCGAGAAAAATGTATAATGAATGTTTTATAGTTAAAAAAATCCACAAGGCAAAAAACGCAAAAACTCGTGTAAATGCTGAAACTCATGAATAACACTCTTAATTGAGAAATAGAGCAACCTTACTAAATGCGTGTCAAAAACACTAAAAGGCAAGTTCTTCGTAAAAGTTGGTTTTATTCCCATGTAATGTGAATGCCCTGCTTTTTAGTGCTTTATTGCCTAACACGCTCAAAAACAATCCATTCTGGTAATGTAATTTTCTTCCCTCATAAAGCTAGTTTCGCATGGAATTTGGGGTTTTGGTAACTAAGAATGTAAAAAAACACTCAAAATACACTCATTTAGTAAGGTTGTTCTGTTTCTTGATTAAGAGTGTTATTCATGGATTTCAGTATTTTAGTATCTTAGAAACTTCTTCATACAGTCGAGTTTTTGCGTTTTTTTGACTTGTGATTCTGGTGAACTATAAAACACTATTTTACACGTTTCTCATTATGTCATTTTTTTTTCCTTATATAGAGTGCTTTGCATCCATTTTCGAGTTTCTTTTTATGTAACAAGCTCAAAAACACACAAAATATACTTTTTTGGTAATGTTATTCTATTCACTCATATTGGTTGGTTTCTCTCCGTTTTTGCGTTTTTCTACGTAAATCTTTTAAAAGATACGTTTCCAGTAATTTTGTTTTGGATATCCATATAGAGTGACTTTCATATTATTTATCGTTTTGATGCCTAATATGCTTTTTGATGCCTTTTGCTTCCATATATAGAGTGCTTTCCATCCATTTTCGCGTTTTTTGTAGGTAACAATTTCAAAAACACTCAAAATATACCTTTTTGGTAATGTTATTCTATTTCTTCATTTTGGTTAATTTGCATCCGTTTTAGCGTTTTGTACGTAAAACACCGAAAAGACACGTTTTCAGTAATTTTGTTTTGGATTCCCATATAGATTGACTTCCTTGGGTTTTATCATGTTGTTTCCTAACATGCTGAAAAACACTCATAAGACAGTTTTCTGGCAAACGTTTAATTTCCCCATATAGGTGGCTTTGCATGCACTTTAGGGGTTTGGTACATAACAGTCCAAAAAAAAAGCTAAATTTAACTTTTTTGATAATGTTCTTATTTCATATAATTTCCTGAACTTTGCCCGAATTTTGGCACCTCGTTACCTGTGAATATGAATAAGAATGAAAAAAATTCGTTTTTTTTTTATTTATATATATTTTTTTTTTCAATAAAGAGTGTAATTTATCGCTTTTAGCTTTTTCGTACTTAATGAACTTAAAAACACTCATAATACACGTTTCTCGTAATGTCCTTTCATTTCCCAAAAATACGGTTTTTTGCATATATTTAAGCGTTTTTATTGGTAACATGATCAAAAACACTCAAAATACATGTTTTTCGTGATGTTATTCTGTTTCACCATCAAGTGTATTTTGCATGCATTTTAGTGTTTTGGTATATAAGGAGCTCAAAATACACTTAAAGGCAAGTTCTTGTTAAAAATTGGTTTTATTCCAATGTAATGTGATTGCCCTGCTTTTTAGGGCTTTATTGCCTAACACGCTCAAAAACACCCAAAAGACATTTTTCTGGTAATGTCATTTTTTTCCCACAAAAAGCTGGATTCGCATGCAATTTGGGGTTTTGGTAACTATGGATGTGAAAAGCACTCAAAATACACGCAATTAGTAAGATTGTTCTGTTTCTCAATTAAGAGTGTTGTTCCAGAGTTACAGCATTTTGGAATGTAAGAAACTTCTCAATATACACGAGTTTTTGCGTTTTTTGCCTTGTAGTTCTTGTGAAACTATAAAACACTCATTATACACGTTTCTCGTAATGTCCTTTTGCTTCCCAATATAGAGTGCTTTCCATCCATTTTCGCGTTTTTTTAGGTAACAATTTCAAAAATACTTGAAATATACCTTTTTGGTAATGTTATTTTATTTCTTCATATTGGTTGGTTTACATCCGTTTTAGCGTTTTTCTACGTAAAACACTGAAAAGACACGTTTTTAGTAATTTTGTTTTGGATTCCCATATAGATTGACTTCCATGTTATTTTTCGTGCTCGTTCTTAACATGCTGAAAAACACCCATATGACCGCTTTCTGGCAAAGACATTTAATTTCCATATATAGGTGGCTTTGCATGCACTTTAGGGGTTTGGTACATAACAGTTCGAAAAAAAAAAGCTAAATTTAACTTTTTTGATAATATCCTTATTTCACATAATTTCCTAAAATTTGCCCGAATTTTGGCATTTCGGTACCTGTGAAGATGAATAAGAAAGAAAAAAAATATTATATTTATTTAATTTTTTATTTATTTATTGTTTTTCAATAAAGAGTGGTATTTGTGGCTTTTAGCTTTTTGGTAATTAATGAACTTAAAAACACTCATAATACTCGTTTCCCGTAACCTCCTTTCGTTTCCCAAAAATAGTGTTCTTTGCATTTATTTAAGCGTTTTTATTGGTAACATGATCAAAAACACTCAAAATACATGTTTTTGGTAATGTTATTCTGTTTCACCATAAAGAGTGTTTTGCATGCGTTTTAGTGTTTTGGTATATAAGGAGCTCAAAAACACATAAATGCAAGTTCTTGGTAAAAATTCGTTTTTCTCCAACGTAATGTGATTGCCCTCTTTTTTAGTGCTTTACTTTCTATCACGCTGAAAAACACTCAAAAGACACTTTTCTGGTAGTCTTTTTTTTTTCCCACAAATCTATTTTCCCATGCAATTTTGGGTTTTGATAAGAATGTGAAAAGCAATCAAAATACACGCATTTATTAGGGCTGTTCTGTTTCTCAATTAGGAGTGTTATACATGAGTTTTAGCATTTTTGTATCTAGGAAACCTCTCCATATACACACGATTTTGCGTTTTTTGCCTCGCGGTTCTTATGAACTATAAAACACTTATTATACACTTTTCTTGCAATGTTCTTTTCTTTCCCAATATGCTTTTTTCCCAATATGCTTTCCCAATATGCTTTGCATCAATGTCCTTTTCTTTCCCAATATGCTTTGCATCAATTTTCGTAGGTATTTTTGTAGGTAACATGCTCAAAAACACTCAAAATATACCTATTTAGTAACGTTTTTCTATTTCTTGATATTGGTTGCTTTGCATCCGTTTTAGAGTTTTTCTACGTAAAACACTGAGAAGAAACGTTTTCAGTAGCTTTTTTTTGGATTCCCATATAGAGTGAGTTCTTTATTATTTATCGTTTTGGTGCCTAACATGCTAAAAAAAACACTCAAACCACATATCTCTGGTAAGGTCGTTTAATTTCCTCATATAGGAGTCTTTGCATGCACTTTAAGGTTTGGTACATAACAGTCCAATAAAAAAAAACCGGAAATTAACTTTCTTGATAATACTCTTTTATGATATGATTGCCCTGAATTTTCCCAGAATTTTGGCATCTCGGTACCTATGAATATGAATAAGAAAAAAAAAATCCTATTTTTTTAATATTTCTATTTTTTATGGGTTTTAGCTTTTTCGTACTTAAGGAACTTAAAAAAAACACTCATAATACACGTTTCTCGTAATGTCCTTTTGTTTCCCAAACATAATGTTCTTTGCATGTAATTAAGCGTTTTCATAGATAACAATATCAAAAACACTCAATATACATGTTTTTGGTAATGTTGTTCTGTTTCTCCATAAACTTTGTTTTTTATGGGTTTTAGCGGTTTGGTATATAAGGACATCAAAATCACTTAAAGGCAAGTTTTTGGTATAAATTGGTGTTATTCCAATGTAATATGATTGCCCTGCTTTTTAGTGCTTTATTGCCTATCACGCTCAAAAACACTTAAAAGACACTTTTCTGGTAATGTCATTTTTTTCTCACATAAAGGTGGTTTTGCATGCAATTTGGGGTTTTAGTAACTAAGAATGTGAAAAGCACTCAAAATACACGGATTTAGTAAGGTTGTTCTGTTTCTCAATTAAGAGTGTTATTCATGAGTTTCAGCATTTTGGTATCTAGGAACCTTCTCCATATACACGAGTTTTTTGTGTTTTTAGCCTTTTGGTTCTTTTGAACTATAAAAAACTCATTATACACTTTTCTTGCAAAGTCCTTTTGTTTTTTAATATAGAGTGCTTTGCATCAATTTTCGCGTTTTTTGTAGGTAACAAGCTCAAAAACACAGAAATTATACCTTTTTTGGTAATGTTTTTCTATTTCTTGATATTGGTAGGTTTGCATCCGTTTTAGCGTTTTTTTACGTAAAAGAAAGAAAAAACACTTTTTCAGTATTTTTGTTTTGGATTCTCATATAGAGTGAGTTCCTTATTATTTATCGTTTTGGTGCCTAATATGCTGAAAAACACTCACAAAACAGATTTCTGGTAAGCTCGTTTAATTTCCTCATATAGGAGTCTTTGGATGCGCTTTAGGCTTTGGTACATAACAGTCCGAAAAAAAAGCTAAAATTTACTTTTTTGATAATTTTTGTTTTAACATATAATAGTCCTGAATTTTCCTAGAATTTTGGCATCTCGGTACCTATGAAGATGAATAACAAAAAAAAAATTATTTTATTTTATTATTTTATTATTTATTATTTTTATTTTATTTATTTTATTTTATTACTTTTTTCTATCTTTTTTCTATTTTTTTTATTATTCTATTTTCTTTATTTGTGGGTTTTAGCTTTTTGATACTTAAGGAACTTAAAAAAACTTATAATACACATTTCTCGTAATGTCCTTTCGTTTCTTAAACAAGGTTTTTTGCATATATTTAAGCGTTTTTATAGATAACATGATCAAAAACACTCAAAATATATGTTTTTGGTAAATTTATTCTCTTTCTCCATAAAAGGTGTTTTGCATGCGTTTTAGCGTTTTCGTATGTAATTAGCTCAAAAACACTTAAAGGCAAGTTCTTGGTAAAAGTTGTTATTATTCCCATGTAATGTGATTGCCTTGCTTTTTAGTGTTTTATTGCCTAACACGCTCAAAAACACTCAAAAAACACTTTTCTGGTAATATCATTTTTTTTTCCCACATAAAGCTAGTTTTGCATGGAATTTGGGGTTTTGGTAACTAAGAATGTGAAAAAAATTCAAAACACAGGGTTTAGTAAGGTTGTTCTATTTCCTAATTAAAAGTGTTATTCATGAGTTTCAGCATTTTGGTATGTAAGAAACTTTTCTAATACACACATTTGGTAAGGTATTTCTGTTTCAAAATTAAAAATGTTATTGATGAGTTTCAGCTTTTTGGTAGGTAAGAAACTTCTTTATGTACACGAGTTTTTGAGTATTTTACCTTGTGGTTCTTGTCAAACTATAAAACAATCATACACGTTTCTCGTAATGTCCTCTTCTTTGCCAATATAAAGTGCTTTCCATCCATTTTTGCATTTTTTGTAGGTAACAAGCTCAAAAACACAACAAAATATATCTTTTTGGTAATGTTAATATATTTTTTCATATTGGTTAGTTTGCATCCGTTTTAGCGTTTTTCTACGTAAATCACTGAAAAGACACGTTTTAAGTAGTATTGTTCAGATTGCTGAAAAACACTCAAAAGACAGGTTTCTGGTAAAGTCGTGTAATTTCCCCATATAGGTGGATTTGCATGCACTTCAGAGTTTGTACATAACTCCGGAAAAAAGCTAAAATTATTTTTTTTATAATGATTTTTTTTTTACAAAATTTCCATGAATTTTGGCAGAATTTTGGCATCTCGGTACCTATGAAGATGAATAACATTTTTTTTCTCAATAAAAAGTTATTTGTGGGTTTTAGCTTTTTGGTACTTAAGGAACTTAAAAAACACTCATAATACACGATTTTCGTAATATCCTTTCATTTTTCAAACATAGGGTTTTTTGCATTTATTTAGGCATTTTTATAGGTAACATGATCAAAAACACTCACAATACATGTTTCTGCTAATGTTATTCTGTTTCTCCATAAAGGGTGTTTTGCAAGCGTTTTAGCGTTTTGGTATGTAAGAAGCTCAAAAACACGTAAAGGCAGGTTCTTGGTAAAAGTTGGTTTTATTCCCATGTAATGTGATTGCCCTCCTTTTTAGGGCTTCAGTGCCTATCACGCTCAAAAACACTCAAAAAACACTTTTTTGGTAATGTCATTTTTTTCCCACATAAAGCTAGTTTTGCATGCAATTTTTGGTTTTGGTAACTAAGAATGTGAAAAGCACTCAAAATACATGCATTTGGTAAGGTTGTTCTGTATTGTTAATTAAGAGTGTTATTTCTGAGTTTCAGCATTTTGGTATCTAAGAAACTTCTCCATATACACCAAGTTTTGCGATTTTTGCCTTGTGGCTGTTGTGAAACTATAGAACACTCATTATACACGTTTCTCGTAATGTCCTTTTGTATCCCAATATAGAGTGCTATCCATTCATTTTCGCGTTTTTTGAAGGTAAGAAGCTCAAAAACACTCAAAACATACCTTTTTGGTAATGTTATTCTATTTCTCCATATTCGTTGGTTTGCATCTGATTTAGCGTTTATCTAAGTAAAACACTGAAAAGATACTTTTTCAGTAATTTTGTGATGCATTCCCACATTTAGTGACTTCCATATTATTTATCGTTTTGGTGCCTAACATGCTGAAAAAAAACACAAAAGACAGGTTTCTGGTAAGGTCGTTTAATTTCCCCATATAGGTGGTTTTGCATGCACTTTAGGGTTTGGTACATAACAGTCCGAAAAAAAAGCTAAAATTAACTCTTTTTCATAATGTTCTTTTTTCACACAATTTCCCTGAATTTTTGACAATTTTAGCATTCGGTACCTATGAAGATGAATAAAAAAAAAATCCTATTTTTCTATTTATTTATTTATTTATTTTTTCTCTATAAAGAGTGTTATTTGTGGGTTTTAGCTTTTTGGTACTTAACTTAAAAACACTCATAATACACGTTTCTCGAAATTTTCGTTTCCCAAACATAAGATTCTTTGCATGTATTTAAGCGTTTTTATAAAAACGCTTAACATGATCAAAAACACTCAAAATACATGTTTTTGGTAATGTTATTCCGTTTCTAAATAAAGGGTGTTTTACATGCGTTTTAGCGTTTTGGTATATAAGGAGCTCAAAAACACTTAGAAAAAACACTTGTTAAAAGTTGATTTTATTCCCATGTAATGTGATTGCCCTGCTTTTTAGTGCTTTATTGCCTATCATGCTAAAAAAAAAAAAAAAAAACACTTAAAAGACACTTTTCTGTCAATGTCATTTTTTTTCCCACATAAAGCTACTTTCACATCAAATTTGGGGTTTTGGTAACTAAGAATGTGAAAAACACTCAAAATACACGCATTTGGTAAGTCTGTTCTGTTTCTCAATTGATAGTGTTATTCAGGAGTTTCACCATTTTGGTATCTAAGAAACTTCTCAATATATACCAGTTTTTGCGTTTTTTGTCTTGTGATTCTTGAGAATCTATAAAACACTCATTATACACGTTTCTCGTAATGTCCTTTTTGTTAACCAATAGAGAGAGCTTTCCATCCATTTTTGCGTTTTTTTTTTTTTTTGTAAGTAAAAAGCTAAAAAAACACTCAAAATATACCTTTTTGGTAATCTTATTCTATTTCTTTATATTGGTTGGCTTGCATCCGTTTTAGCGTTTTTTTTACGTAAAACACGAAAAAGACACGTTTAAAGTAATTTTGTTTTGGATTACCACATAGAATGACTTCAATATTATTTATTGTTTTGGTGACTAACATGCTCAAAAACACTAGAAACACAGGTTTCTCGTAAAGTCGTCTGATTTCTCCATATAATTGGGTTTGCATGCACTTCATGGTTTGGTACATAACAGTCCGAAAAAAAGCTAAAATTGACATTTTTGATAATGTTCTTTTTACACATAATTTCCCTGAATTTTGCCAGAATTTTGGCATCTCAGTACCTATGAAGAAGAATAAAAAAAAAAAAAATCCTCTTTTTTTATTATTTCTTTATTTTTTTCTTTATAAAGAGGTTTTAGCTTTTTGGTACTTATGGAACTTAAAAACACCCATAATACACGTTTTTCGTAATGTCCTTTCGTTTCCCAGACATGGGGTTCTTAGCATGTATTTAAGTGTTTTTAGAGGTAACATGATCAAAAACACTCAAAATATATGTTTTTGGTAATGTTAATCTGTTTCTCCATAAAGGGTGTTTTGCATGTGTTTTAGCGTTTTGGTATATAAGGAGTTAAAAAACACTTAAAGGCAAGTTCTTGGTAAAAGTTGGTTTTATTCCGTTGTAATGTGATTGCCCTCCTTTTTAGTGCTTTATTGCCTAACTCTCTCAAAAACCCTCAAAAGACACTTTTCTGGTTATATCATTTTTTTTCCCACATAAAGCTTGTTTCGCATGCAATTTGGTGTTCTAGTAACTAAGAATGTGAAAAATACTCAAAATAAACGCATTTAGTAATGTTATTCTGTTTCTTAATTAAGAGTGTTATTCAGGAGTTTCAGCATTTTGGTATCTAAGAAACTTCTCCATATACACTAGTTTTTGCGTTTTTTGCTTTGTGGTTCTTGTGAAACTATAAAATACTCATTATACACGTTTCTCGTAATGTCTTTTTGTTTCCCAATATAGAGTGCTTTGCATCTATTTTCGCGTTTTTTTTTTTTTGTTGGTTACAAGCTCAAAAATACTTAAAATATATCTTTTTGGTAATGTTATTCTATTTCTTCATATTGGTCTGTTTGCATCAGTTTTAACGTTTTTTACGTAAAACACTGAAAAGACACGTTTTCAGTAATTTTGTTTTGGATTCCCATATAGAGTGACTTCCATATTATTTATCGTTTTGGTGCTTAATATGCTGAAAAACACTCAAAAGACAGTTTTCTTGTAAAGTCGTTTAATTTCCTCGTAGAAAAACGCTAAAACGGATGCAAACCAACGAACATGAAAAAATAGAATAATATTACCAGAAAAGTATATTTTGTGTGTTTTTTGAGCTTGTTACAAAAAAAAAAAAAACGCAAAAATGGATGCAAAGCACTGTATATTAGGAAAAAAAAATAGACATAACGAAAAACATATATAATGAGTGTTTTATAGTTTCACCAGAATCACAAGGCAAACAACGCAAAAACTCGTTTGTGTGGAGAAGTTTCTAAGATACCAAAATGCTGAAACTCATGAATAACACTCTTAATCAACAAACAGAACAACCTTACTAAATGTGTGTATTTTGAGTGTTTTTTTTACATTCTTAGTTACCACAACCCCAAATTCCATGCGAAACTAACTTCATGTGGGAAAAAAATGACATTCCTAGAAAAGTGTCTTTGAGTGTTTTTGAGCATGTTAGGCAATAAAGCACTAAAAAGCAGAGCAATCACATTATATAGGAATAAAACCAACTTTCACGAAATACTTGCCTTTTAGTGTTTTTGACACGCATTTAGTAAGGTTGTTCTGTTTCTCAATTAAGAGTGTTATTCATGAGTTTCAACACTTTAGTATCTAGGAAGCTTTTCCATATACACGAGTTTTTGCGTTTTTTGGCTTGTGTTTTTTTTTTGAACTATAAAACATTCATTATACACTTTTCTCGCAATGTCCCTTTGTTTCCCAATATAGAGTGTTTTTTTTATCAATTTTGTGTTTTTTTTTTTTTGTATGTAACAAGCTCAAAAACACTCAAAATATATATTTTTGGTAATATTTTTCTGCTTCTTGATATTGGTTGGTTTGCATCAGTTTTAGCGTTTTTCTACGTAAAACACTGAGAAGACAAGTTTTCAGTAATTTTCTTTTGGATTCCCACATAGAGAGAGTTCCTTATTATTTATCGTTTTGATGCCTAACATGCTGAAAAACACTCAAAAGACAGATTTCTGGTAAGGTCTTTAATTTCCTCATATGCGAGGCCTTGCATGTCTTTTGAGTGTTTTTGAGCGTGTTACGCAATAAAGCACTAAAAGGAAGGGCAATCACATTACATGGGAATAAAACCAAATTTTACCAAGAACTTGCCTTTAAGTGTTTTTGAGCTCCTTACATACCAAAACGCTAAAACGCCTCCAAAATACATTTTATGGAGAAGCAGAAAAATATTACCAAATACATGTATTTTGAGTGTTTTTGATCATATTATCTATAAAAACACTTAAATACATGCAAAGAAACGAAAAGACATTATGAGAAACGTGTATTATGAGTGTTTTTTAAGTTCCTTCAATACCTAAAACCTAAAACCCACAAATAACACTCTTTATTTAGAAAAAAATAATAAAAAAATTAAAAAATGGGATTTTTTTTTTTTGTTACTCATCCTTATAGGTACCGAGATGCGAAAATTCTGCCAAAATTCAGGGTATTTATGTGGAAAGAAGAATATTACCAAAAAAGTTAATTACAGCTTTTTTTTTCGGATTGTTAAGTACCAAACCCTGAAGTGCATGCAAAGACACATATATAGGGAAGTTAAACGACTTTATCAGAAAACTGTCTTTTCAGTGTTTTTCAGCATGTTAGGCACCAACACGATAAATAATATGGAAGTCAGTCAATATGTGAATCCAAAACAAAATTACTGAAAACGTGTCTTTTCAGTGTTTTACGTAGAAAAACATTAAAGCGGATGCAAACCAACCTATATGAAGAAATAGAATAACATTACTAAAAAGATATATTTTGAGTGTTTTTGAGCTTGTTACCTACAAAAAATGCAAAAATCGATGTAAAGCACTCTATATTAGGAAACAAAAGGACTTTACGAGAAACGTGTATAATGAGTGTTTTATAGTTTTAAAACAACCACAAGGCAATAAACACAAAAACTCGTGTATATAGATAAATTTCTTACAAACCGAAATGATGAAATGCATGAATAACACTTTTAATCAATAAACAGAACTACCTTTCCATATTGTGTATTTTGAGTGTTTTTCACATTCTTAGTTACGAAGATGCCAAATTACATGCGAAACTACCTTCATGTGGGGGAAAAAAAAAGACATTTCCAAAAAAGTGTATTTTTAGTGTTTTTGAGCGTGATATGCAACAAAGCACTAAAAAGCACAACAATCACATTACATGGGAATAAAACCAACTTTTACGAAGAACTTGCCTTTAAGTGTTTTTTAACTCCTTACATACCAAATTTCTAAAACGTATGGAAAACACCCTTTATGGAGAAACAGAATAACATTACCAAAAACATGTATTTTGAGTGTTTTTGATCATGTAACCTATAAAAACGCTTAAATACATGTAAAGGACCCTATGTTTGTATAACAAAAGGACATTAGGAAAATCATGTATAATGAGTGTTTTTTTTTTGCAAACGCTAATAACACCTCCAAAACTAAAACACCTCCAAAACACACTTTATGGAGAAACAGAATAACATTACCAAAAACATGTATTTTGAGTGTTTTTGATCATGTTATCTATAAAAACGCTTAAATAGATAGAAAGAACCTTATGTTTGGGAAAGGAAAGGACATTACGAGAAACGTGAATTATGAGTGTTTTTAAGTTCCTTAAGTACCAAAAAGCTAAAACCCACAAATATCACTCTTTATTTAGAAAAATAAATAAATAAATAGAAAAAAAAAATTTTGTCATTCATCTTCATAGGTACCGAGATGACAAAATTCTAGGAAAATTCAGGGCAATTATATGATAAAAGAATATTACCAAAAAATTGATTTTAGCTTTTTTTTTTTGGACTGTTATCTACCAAATCCTAAAGAGCTTGTAAAGCCTCCTATATGAGGAAATTGAATGACTTTACCAGAAATCTGTCTTTTGAGTGTTTTTCAGCATGTTAGGTACCAAAACGATAAATAATAATGAACTCACTCAGTATGGGAATCCAAAACAAAATTACTTAAAACGTGTCTTCTCAGTATTTTACGTAGAAAAACGCTAAAACGGATGCAAACCAACCAATATCAAGAAATAGAAAAACATTACCAAAAAGGTATATTTTGAGTGTTTTTGAGCTTGTTACCTTAAAAAAAACGCGAAAATTGATGCAAACCACTCTATACTATTCTGTCCACCTCTCTTACGCAAGAGTTAACCAGTATTCTCAATCATTCATCCCTTTCTCTGGTAAACTCTGGAACTCCTTGCCTGCTTCTGTATTTCCACCTTCCTATGACTTGAATTCCTTCAAGAGGGAGGTTTCAAGACCACCAATTTTTGACCACTGCTTTGACCCTTTTAAGGGACTGGCATTTCAGTGGGCATTTTTTTTTATTAGATTTTTGTTGCCCTTGGCCAGTATCCTTCCTACATAAAAAAAAAAAAAAAAAATACTGGGAAAGAAAGGGACATTGCGAGAAAAATGTATAATGAGTGTTTTACGAGTATAGTTCAAAAGAACCAAAAGGCAAAAAACGCAAAAACTCGTGTATATGGAGAAGTTTCCTAGATACCAAAATGCTGAAACTCATGAATAACACTCTTAATTGAGAAACAGAACAACCTTACTAAATGCGTGTCTTTTGAGTGCTTTTCACATTCTTAGTTACCCAAAACCCAAATTGATTGCGAAACCATGTTTATGTGGTAAAAAAAAAAAAAAAGATATTTTCAGAAAAGAGTCTATTGAGTGTTTTTGAGTGTGATAGGCAGTAAAGCACTAAAAAGAAGGGCAATCACATTACATGGTAATAAAACCAATGTTTACCAAGAGCTTGCCTTTAAGTGTTTTTGAGCTCCTTATATAACAAAACGCTAAAATGTATGTAAAACACACTTTATGGAGAAACAATAACATTACCAAAAACATTCATTTTGAGTGTTTTTGATCATGTTACCAATAAAACGCTTAAATACATGCAAAGAATCCTATTTGTGGGAAACGAAATGACATTACGAGAAACGTGTATTATGAGTGTTTTTAAATTCATTAATTACCAAAATGCTAAAAGCCACAAATAACTCTCTTTTAGAAAAAATAAATAAACAAATAAAAAAATACAATATATTTTTTTCTTTCTTATTCATCTTTACAGGAACCGAGATGCCAAAATTCGGGCAAAAATCATGAAATTTTGTGAAATAAGAACATTATTAAAAAAAATATTTTTAGCTTTTTTTTTCGACTGTTATGTAGCAAACCCTAAAGTGCATGCAAAACCACCTATATGGGGTAATCAAACGTCATTGCCAGAAAACTGTCTTATGAGTGTTTTTCAGCATGTTAGGCACCAAAACGATAAATAACATGGAAGTCACTCTTTATGGGAATCCAAAACAAAATTACTGAAAACGTGTCTTTTCGGTGTTTTACGTAGAAAAACGCTAAAAAGGATGCAAACCAACCAATATAAAAAAAATATACCAAAAAGGTATATTTAGAGATTTTTGAGCTTGTTACCTATAAAAAAGGTAAAAATGGATGCAAAGCACTCTCTATTGGGAAACAAAAGGACATTACGAGAAACGTGTATAATGAGTGTCTTATTATTTTCGAGCAAAAGAACTTGTGGTTCACAAGAACCACAAGGCAAAAAACGCAAAAACTCGTGTATATAAAGAAGTTTCTTAGATACCAAAATACTGAAACTCATGAATAACAATCAATTGAAAAACAGAACAACCTTATCAAAAGCGTGTATTTTCAGCTCCTTACATTCCAAATCACTAAAACGCATGCAAAACACTCCTTTATGGAGAAGCAGAATAAGATTACCAAAAACAAGAGTTTTTGAGTGTTTTTTATTATGTTACGCTTAAATAAACGCTTAAATAAATGCAAAGATCCCTATATTTGGGAAAGGAAAGGACATTACGAGAAATGTGTATTATGAATGTTTTTAAGTTCCTTAAGTACCAAAACGTTAAAACCTACAAAGAACACTCTTTGTAGAGAAAAAAAAATAGATAAATAAAAAATAGCATTTTTATTTTTTTGTTATTGATGTTCATAGGTACCAAGATGCCAAAATTCTGCCAAAATTTAGGGAAATTATGTGGAAAAAAAGAACATTATCGAAAATTTAATTTTACCTTTTTTTTTCGGAGTTATGTACCAAACCATAAAGCCACCTATTTGGGAAAATTTAACGACATTACACGAAACCTGTCTTTTCAGTGTTTTTCCACATGTTAGGCACCAAAACGATAGATAATATGAAAGTCACTCTATATGGAAATCCAAAACAAAATTACTGAGAACGTGTCTTTTAAAAGATTTACGTAGAAAAATGCTAAAACGGATGGAAACCAACCAATATGAAAAAATAGAATAACATTACCAGAAAAGTATATTTTGTGTGTTTTTGAGCTTGTTACATGAAAAAAAAAAAACGCAAAAATGGATGCAAAGCACTGTATATTAGGAAAAAAAAAAAAAAAAAGGACATAACGAGAAACGTGTATAATGAGTTGTAAAGTTTCACCAGAATCATAAGGTAAAAAATGCAAAAACTCGTCTGTGTGAAGAAGTTTCTAAGATACCAAAATGCTGAAACTCATAAATAACACTTTTAATCAAGAAACAGAGCAACCTTGCTAAATGCGTGTATTTTGAGTGTTTTTTTACATTCGAAAACTAGCGAAACTAGCTTTATGTGGGAAAAAAATGACATTACCAGAAAAGTGTCTTTGAGTGTTTTTGAGCGTGTTAGGCAATAAAGCACTAAAAAGCAGGGCAATCACATTACATGGGAATAAAACCAACTTTTACGAAGAACTTGCCTTTTAGTGTTTTTGTTCTGTTTCTCAATTAAGAGTGTTATTCATGAGTTTCAGCATTTTGGTATCTAGGAAACTTTTCCATATACACGAGTTTTTTAGTTTTTTGCCTTGTGGTTTTTTTGAACTATAAAACATTCATTATACACTTTTTTTGCAATGTCCCTTTGTTTCCCAATATAGAGTGCTTTGTATCAATTTTTCCGTTTTTTTGTAGGTAACAAGTTAAAAAACACAAACAAAAACAAACAAAAACACTACAAACAAAAACACTACAAACAAAAATAATATACATTTTTGGTAAAGTTTTTCTGCTTCTTGATATTGGTTGATTTGCATCACTTTTAGCGTTTTTCTACGTAAAAGACACATTTTCAGTAATTTTTTTTTGGATTCCCACATAGAGTGAGTTCCTTATTGTTTATCGTTTTGGTGCCTAACATGCTGAAAAACACTCAAAAGACAGATTTCTGGTAAGTTCTTTAATTTCCTCATATGCGAGGCCTTGCATGTCTTTTGAGTGTTTTTGAACGTGTTACGCAACAAAGCACTAAAAGAAAGGGCAATCACATTACATGGGAATAAAACCAAATTTTACCAAGAACTTGCCTTTAGGTGTTTTTGAGCTCCTGACATACCAAAACGCTAAAACGCCTGCAAAATACACTTTATAGAGAAACATGTATTACCAAATACATGTATTTTGAGTGTTTTTGATTATGTTATCTATAAAAACGCTTAAATACATGCAAAGAACCTTATGTTTGGGAAACGAAAGGACATTACGAGAAACGTGTATTATGAGTGTTTTTTTTAAGTTCCTTCAGTACCTAAAAGCTAAAACCCACAAATAACACTCTTTATTTAGAAAAAAAAAAAAAAATAAATAAATAAAAATAAAAAATTTTTTTTTTTTTTTTTGTTATTCATCCTTATAGGTACCGAGATGCGAAAATTCTGCCACAATTCAGGGAATTTATGTGGAAAAAAAATATATTACCAAAAAAGTTAATTATAGCCTTTTTTTTCGGGTTGTTATGTACCAAAACTTAAAGTGCATGCAAAGCCACCTATATAGGGAAGTTAAACGACTTTACCAGAAACCTGTCTTTTCAGTGTTTTTCAGCATGTTAGGCACAACAATGATAAAGAATATGGAAGTCAGTCAATATGTGAATCCAAAACAAAATTACTGAAAACGTGTCTTTTCAGTTTTACGTAGAAAAACGCTAGAGCGGATGCAAACCAACATATATGAAGAAATAGAAAAACATAACCAAAAAGATATATTTTGAGTTTTATTGAGCTTGTTACCTACAAAAAAATGAAAAAAATGGATGTAAAGCACTCTATATTAGGAAACAAAAGGACATTACGGGAAACGTGTATAATGAGTGTTTTATAGTTTTAAAAGAACCACAATGCAATAAACGCAAAAAACTCGTGTATATAGAAAAATTTCTTACATAACAAAATGATGAAATGCATGAATAACACTTTTAATCGATAAACAGAACTACCTTACCAAATTGTGTATTTTGAGTGTTTTAACATTCTTAGTTACGAAAATGCCTTGATGTGGGAAAAAAATGTCATTACCAAAAAAGTGTCTTTTTAGTGTTTTTGAGCGTGATATGCAACAAAGCACTAAAAAGCAGAACAATCACATTACATGGGAATAAAACCAACTTTTACGAAGAACTTGTCTATAAGTGTTTTTTAACTCCTTACATACCAAATCGCTAAACGCATGCAAAACACCCTTTATGGAGAAAGAGAATAACATTATCAAAAACATGTATTTTGAGTGTTTTTGATCATGTAACCTATAAAAACGCTTAAATACATGTAAAGAACCCTGTTTGTATAACAAAAGGACATTACGAAAATCGTGTATTATGAGTGTTTTTAAGTTCCTTAAGTACCAGAAAGCTAAAACACACAAATAACACTCTTTATAGAGAAAGAGAAAAAAAAAATTGTTATTCATATTCATAAGTACCGAGATGCCAAAATTCTGGCAAAATTCATGTAAATTTTATAAAAAAAAATCATTATAAAAAAATAATTTTAGCTTTTTTCCGGAGTTATGTACAAACCTTGAAGTGCATGCAAATCCACCTATATGGGGAAATTACACGAGTTTACCAGAAACCTGTCTTTTGAGTATTTTTCAGCAATTTCAACAATATTACTAAAAACGTGTCTTTTTAGTGATTTACGTAGAAAACGCTAAAACGGATGTAAACCAACCAATATAAAGAAATAGAATATTATTACCAAAAAGATATATTTTGATGTGTTTTTGAGCTTGTTACCTACAAAAAATGCAAAAATGGATTGAAAGCACATTATATTGGCAAAGAAAAGGACATTACGAGAAACGTGTATGAGTGTTTTATAGTTTGACAAGAACCAAAAGGTTAAAAAACTCAAAAACTCGTGTACATAAAGAAGTTTCTTACACACCAAAAAGGTGAAACTCATGAATAACACTTTTAATTTTAAAAACTGAAATACCTTACCAAATGTGCGTATTAGAAAAGTTTCTTACATACTAAAATGCTGAAACTCATGAATAACACATTTAATTAAGAAATAGAACAACCTTACTAAATGCCTGTGTTTTGAGTTTTTTCACATTCTTAGTTACCAAAACCCCAAATTCCATGCAAAACTAGCTTTATGTGGGAAAAATAATGATATTACCAGAAAAGTGTTTTTTGAGTGTTTTTGAGCGTGTTAGGCAATAAAGCACTAAAAAGCAAGGCAATCACATTACATGGGAATAAAAACTACTTTTACCAAGAAATTGCCTTTAAGTGTTTTTGAGCTCATTACATACCAAAACGCTAAAACGCATGCAAAACACCTTTTATAGAGAAACAGAATAAAATTATAAAAAAACATATATTTTGAGTGTTTTTGATCATGTTATCTATAAAAACGCTTAAATACATGCAAAGAACCTTATGTTTGCGAAACGAAAGGACACTACGAGAAATGTGTATTATAGGTGTTTTTAAGTTCCTTAAGTACCAAAAAGTTAAAACCCACAAATAACACTCTTTATTAAAAAAAAGTAAAAAAATAAAGAAATAAGATTTTTTTTTGTTATTCATCTTCATAGGTACCGAGATGACATAATTCTGTGAAATTTCAGGGCTATTATATGATAAAAGTAAATTATCAAAAAAGTCAATTTTAGCTTTTTTTTTTGGACTGTTATGTACCAAACCCTAAAAGGCATCCAAAGACTCCTATATGAGGAAATTAAACGACCTTACCATAAATGTGATTTGAGTGTTTTTCAGCATGTTAGGCACCAAAACGATAAATAATAAGGAACTCACTCTATATGAGAATCCAAAACAAAATTGCTGAAAACGTGTTTTTTCTGTGTTATACGTAGAAAAACGCTAAAACAGATGCAAAGCAACCAATATCAAGAAATAGGAAAACGTTACTAAAATGTATATTTTGAGTGTTTTTGAGCTTGTTACCTACAAAAAACGTGAAAATTGATGCAAAGCACTCTATATTGGGAAACAAAAGGACATTGCAAGCAAAATGTGTAATGACTGTTTAATAGTTCAAAAGAACCAAAAGGCAAAAGACTCACTCTATGTGGGAATCCAAAAGAAAATTACTGAAAACGTGTCTTCTCAGTGTTTTACGTAGAAAAACGCTAAAAGTGATGCAAATCAACCAATATCAAGAAGCAGAAAAACTTTACCAAAAATGTATATTATTTTTGTTTGTAGTGTTTTTGTTTGTAGTGTTTTTGTTTGTTTTTGTTTGTAGTGTTTTTGAACTTGTTACCTACAAAAAAACTGAAAAATTGATACAAAGCACTCTATATTGGGAAACAAAGGGACATTGCAAAAAAAGTGTATAATGAATGTTTTATAGTTCAAAAAAACCACAAGGCAAAAAACTCAAAATCTCGTGTATATTGAAAAGTTTCCTAGATACCAAAATGCTGAAACTCATGAATAACACTCTTAATTGAGAAACAGAACAACCTTACTAAATGCGTTTCAAAAACACTAAAAGGCAAGTTCTTCGTAAAAGTTAGTTTTATTCCCATGTAATGTGATTGCCCTGCTTTTTAGTGCTTTATTGCCTAACACGCTCAAAAGCACTCAGACACTTTTCTGGTAATGTCATTTTTTTCCCACATAAAGCTAATTTCGCTAGTTTTCGAATGTAAAAAAACACTCAAAATACACGCATTTAGCAAGGTTGCTCTGTTTCTTGATTAAAAGTGTTATTTATGAGTTTCAGCATTTTGGTATCTTAGAAACTTCTCCACACAGACGAGTTTTTCCATTTTTTGCCTGATGATTCTGGTGAAACTTTACAACACTCATAATACACGTTTCTCGTTATGTCCTTTTTTTTTTCCTAATATACAGTGCTTTGCATCCATTTTTGCGTTTTTTTTTTCATGTAACAAGCTCAAAAACACACAAAATATACTTTTCTGGTAATGTTATTCTATTTTTTTTCATATTGGTTGGTTTCCATCCGTTTTAGCATTTTTCTACGTAAATCTTTTAAAAGACACGTTTTCAATAATTTTGTTTTGGATTCCCATATAGAGTGACTTTCATATTATCTATCGTTTTGGTGCCTAACATGCGGAAAAACACTCAAAAGACAGGTTTCGTGTAAAGTCGTTAAATTTTCCCAAATAGGTGGCTTTGCATACACTTTATGGTTTGGTACATAACTCCGAAAAAAAAGGTAAAATTAAATTTTCGATAATGTTTTTTTTTTCCACATAATTTCCCTGAATTTTGGCAGAATTTTGGCATCTTTTTACCTATGAACATCAATAACAAAAAAAATAAAAATGCTATTTTTTATTTATCTATTTTTTTTCTCTATAAAGAGTTTTCTTTGTAGGTTTTAACGTTTTGGTACTTAAGGAACTTAAAAACATTCATAATACACATTTCTCGTAATGTCCTTTCCTTTCCCAAATATAGGGATCTTTGCATTTATTTAAGCGTTTTTATAGGTAACATAATAAAAAAACACTCAAAAACTTTTGTTTTTGGTAATCTTATTCTGCTTCTCCATAAAGGAGTGTTTTGCATGCGTTTTAGTGATTTGGAATGTAAGGAGCTGAAAATACACGCTTTTGATAAGGTTGTTCTGTTTTTCAATTGATTGTTATTCATGAGTTTCAGTATTTTGGTATCTAAGAAACTTCTTTATATACATGAGTTTTTTGCGTTTTTTGCCTTGTGGTTCTTGTGAACCACAAGTTCTTTTGCTCGAAAATAATAAGACACTCATTATACACGTTTCTCGTAATGTCCTTTTGTTCCCAATAGGGAGTGCTTTGCATCCATTTTTACCTTTTTTATAGGTAACAAGCTCAAAAATCTCTAAATATACCTTTTTGGTAATGTTATTCTATTTTTTTTATATTGGTTGGTTTGCCTCCGTTTTAGCGTTTTTCTACGTAAAACACCGAAAAGACACGTTTTCAGTAATTTTGTTTTGGATTCCCATAAAGAGTGACTTCCATGTTATTTATCGTTTTGGTGCCTAACATGCTGAAAAACACTCATAAGACAGTTTTCTGGCAAAGACGTTTGATTAACTCATATAGGTGGTTTTGCATGCACTTTAGGGTTTGCTACATAACAGTCGAAAAAAAAAGCTAAAATAATTTTTTTTTAATAATGTTCTTATTTCACAAAATTTCATGAATTTTGCCCGAATTTTGGCATCTCGGTTCCTGTAAAGATGAATAAGAAAGAAAAAAATATATTGTATTTTTTTATTTGTTTATTTATTTTTTCTAAAAGAGAGTTATTTGTGGCTTTTAGCATTTTGGTAATTAATGAATTTAAAAACACTCATAATACACGTTTCTCGTAATGTCATTTCGTTTCCCACAAATAGGATTCTTAGCATGTATTTAAGCGTTTTATTGGTAACATGATCAAAAACACTCAAAATGAATGTTTTTGGTAATGTTATTGTTTCTCCATAAAGTGTGTTTTATATACATTTAAGCGTTTTGTTATATAAGGAGCTCAAAAACACTTAAAGGCAAGTTCTTGGTAAACATTGGTTTTATTACCATGTAATGTGATTGCCCTTCTTTTTAGTGCTTTACTGCCTATCACACTCAAAAACACTCAATAGACTCTTTTCTGAAAATGTCATTTTTAATGTAGTGCTAGTAAGCACTACATTAAATTTAGCAAGGCTAAATCTGCGTATGTTTTTTGTAGGCAACATGCTCAAAAACACTCAAAATATACCTATTTAGTAACGTTTTTCTATTTCTTAATATTGGTTGCTTTGCATCCGTTTTAGAGTTTTCTACGTAAAACACTGAGAAGACACGTTTTCAGTAGCTTTTTCTTGGATTCCCATATAGAGTGAGTTCTTTATTATTTATCGTTTTGGTGCCTAACATGCTAAAAAAAACACTCAAAACACATATTTCTGGTAAGGTCGTTTAATTTCCTCATATAGGAGTCTTTGCATGCACTTTAAGGTTTGGTACATAACAGTCCAATAAAAAAAAACGGAAATTAACTTTTTTGATAATACTCTTTTATCATATGATTGCCCTGAATTTTCCCAGAATTTTGGCATCTCGGTACCTATGAATATAAATAACAAAAAAAAAAAAATCCTATTTTTTTATATTTTTATTTTTTATTTTCTAAATAAAGACTGTTATTGGTGGGTTTTAGCTTTTTGGTACTTAAGGAACTTAAAAAAAACACTCATAATACACGTTTCTCGTAATGTCCTTTTGTTTCCCAAACATAATGTTCTTTGCATGTAATTAAGCGTTTTCATAGATAACAATATCAAAAACACTCAATATACATGTTTTTGGTAATGTTGTTCTGTTTCTCCATAAAGTTTGTTTTTGTATGGGTTTTAGCGGTTTGGTATATAAGAACATCAAAAACACTTAAAGGCAAGTTTTTGGTATAAATTGGTGTTATTCCAATGTAATATGATTGCCCTGCTTTTTAGTGCTTTATTGCCTATCACGCTCAAAAACACTTAAAAGACACTTTTCTGGTAATGTCATTTTTTTCTCACATAAAGGTGGTTTTGCATGCAATTTGGGGTTTTAGTAACTAAGAATGTGAAAAGCACTCAAAATACACGCATTTAGTAAGGTTGTTCTGTTTCTCAATTAAGAGTGTTATTCATGAGTTTCAGCATTTTGGTATCTAGGAACCTTCTCCATATACACGAGTTTTTGTGTTTTTAGCCTTTTGGTTCTTTTGAACTATAAAAAAACTTATTATACACTTTTCTTGCAAAGTCCTTTTGTTTTTTAATATAGAGTGCTTTGCATCAATTTTCGCGTTTTTTGTAGGTAACAAGCTCAAAAACACACAAAATATACCTTTTTGGTAATGTTTTTCTATTTCTTGATATTGGTAGGTTTGCATCCGTTTTAGCGTTTTTTTACGTAAAAGAAAGAAAAAACACTTTTTCAGTATTTTTGTTTTGGATTCTCATATAGAGTGAGTTCCTTATTATTTATCGTTTTGGTGCCTAACATGCTGAAAAACACTCACAAAACAGATTTCTGGTAAGCTCGTTTAATTTCCTCATATAGAAGTCTTTGGATGCGCTTTAGGCTTTGGTACATAACAGTCCGAAAAAAAGCTAAAATTTACTTTTTTGATAATTTTTGTTTTAACATATAATAGTCCTGAATTTTCCCAGAATTTTGGCATCTCGGTACCTATGAAGATGAATAACAAAAAAAAAAAAAAAAAATCCTATTTTTTTATTTTATTACTTTTTTTCTAAATAAAGAGTGTTATTTGTGGGTTTTGGCTTTTTGGTACTTAAGGAACTTAAAAACACTTATAATACACATTTCTCGTAATGTCCTTTCGTTTCATAAGGTTTTTTGCATGTATTTAAGCGTTTTTATAGAAAACATGATCAAAAACACTCAAAATATATATTTTTGGTAATGTTATTCTCTTTCTCCATAAAAGGTGTTTTGCATGCGTTTTCGTATGTAATTAGCTCAAATACACTTAAAGGTAAGTTCTTGGTAAAAGTTGTTATTATTCCCATGTAATGTGATTCCCCTGCTTTTTAGTGCTTTATTGCCTAACACGCTCAAAAACACTCAAAAAACACTTTTCTGGTAATATCATTTTTTTCCCCACATAAAGCTAGTTTTGCATGGAATTTGGGGTTTTGGTAACTAAGACTGTGAAAAAAACTCAAAACACAGGGTTGTTCTATTTCCTAATAAAAAGTGTTATTCATGAGTTTCAGCATTTTGGTATGTAAGAAACTTTTCTAATACACACATTTGGTAAGGTATTTCTGTTTCAAAATTAAAAGTGTTATTGATGAGTTTCAGCTTTTTGGTATGTAAGAGACTTCTTTATGTACACGAGTTTTTGAGTATTTTACCTTGTGGTTCTTGTCAAACTATAAAACAATCATACACGTTTCTCGTAATGTCCTCTTCTTTGCCAATATAAAGTGCTTTCCATCCATTTTTGCATTTTTTGTAGGTAACGAGCTCAAAAACACAACAAAATATATCTTTTTGGTAATGTTATTATATTTTTTCATATTGGTTGGTTTGCATCCGTTTTAGCGTTTTTCTACGTAAATCACTGAAAAGACACGTTTTAAGTAGTATTGTTCAGATTGCTGAAAAATACTCAAAAGACAGGTTTCTGGTAAAGTCGTGTAATTTCCCCATATAGGTGGATTTGCATGCACTTCAGAGTTTGTACATAACTCCGGAAAAAAGCTAAAATTATTTTTTTTATAATGATTTTTTTTACAAAATTTCCATGAATTTTGCCAGAATTTTGGCATCTCCGTACCTATGAAGATGAATAACAAATTTTTTTTTACTCAATAAAAAAGTTATTTGTGGGTTTTAGCTTTTTGGTACTTAAGGAACTTAAAAACACTCATAATACACGATTTTCTAATTTGTCCTTTCATTTTCCAAACATAGGGTTCTTTGCATGTATTTAGGCATTTTTATAGGTAACATGATCAAAAACACTCACAATACATGTTTCTGGTAATGTTATTCTGTTTCTCCATAAAGGGTGTTTTGCAAGCGTTTTAGCGTTTTGGTATGTAAGAAGCTCAAAAACACGTAAAGGCAGGTTCTTGGTAAAAGTTGGTTTTATTCCCATGTAATGTGATTGCCCTCCTTTTTAGGGGTTTAGTGCCTATCACGCTCAAAAACACTCAAAAGACACTTTTTTGGTAATGTCATTTTTTTCCCACATAAAGCTAGTTTTGCATGCAATTTTTGGTTTTGGTAACTAAGAATGTGAAAAGCACTCAAAATACATGCATTTGGTAAGGTTGTTCTGTATTCTTAATTAAGAGTGTTATTTCTTTTTTTTTTCAGCATTTTGGTATCTAAGAAACTTCTCCATATACATCGAGTTTTGCGATTTTTGCCTTGTGGCTGTTGTGAAACTATAAAACACTCATTATACACGTTTCTCGTAATGTCCTTTTGTATCCCAATATAGAGTGCTTTCCATCCATTTTCGCGTTTTTTGAAGGTAAGAAGCTCAAAAACACTCAAAATATACCTTTTTGGTAATGTTATTCTATTTCTCCATATTCGTTGGTTTGCATCCGATTTAGCGTTTATCTACGTAAAACACTGAAAAGATACTTTTTCAGTAATTTTGTGATGGATTCCCACATTTAGTGACTTCCATATTATTTATCGTTTTGGTGCCTAACATGCTGAGAAAAAACACAAAAGACAGGTTTCTGGTAAGGTCGTTTAATTTCCCCATATAGGTGGCTTTGCATGCACTTTAGGGTTTGGTACATAACAGTCCGAAAAAAAAAAGCTAAAATTAACTCTTTTTCATAATGTTCTTTTTTCACACAATTTCCCTGAATTTTTGACAGAATTTTAGCATCTCGGTACCTATGAAGATGAATAAAAAAAAAATCCTATTTTTCTATTTATTTATTTATTTATTTTTTCTCTATAAAGAGTGTTATTTGTGGGTTTTAGCTTTTTGGTACTTAAAGAACTTAAAAACACTCATAATACACGTTTCTCGAAATGTCCTTTCGTTTCCCAAACATAAGATTCTTTGCATGTATTTAAGCGTTTTTATAAAAACGCTTAACATGATCAAAAACACTCAAAATACATGTTTTTGGTAATGTTATTCCGTTTCTAAATAAAGGGTGTTTTACATGCGTTTTAGCGTTTTGGTATATAAGGAGCTCAAAAACACTTAGAAAAAACACTTGTTAAAAGTTGATTTTATTCCCATGTAATGTGATTGCCCTGCTTTTTAGTGCTTTATTGCCTATCATGCTAAAAAAAAAAAAAAAACACTTAAAAGACACTTTTCTGGTAATGTCATTTTTTTTTCCCACATAACGCTACTTTCACAATCATAAACTTTGGGGTTTTGGTAACTAAGAATGTGAAAAACACTCAAAATACACGCATTTGGTAAGGCTGTTCTGTTTCTCAATTGATAGTGTTATTCAGGAGTTTAACCATTTTGGTATCTAAGAAACTTCTCCATATACGAGTTTTTGCGTTTTTTGTCTTGTGATTCTTGAGAATCTATAAAACACTCATTATACACGTTTCTCGTAATGTCCTTTTGTTAACCAATAGAGAGAGCTTTCCATCCATTTTTACGTTTTTTTTTTGTAAGTAAAAAGCTAAAAAAAAAACACTCAAAATATACCTTTTTGGTAATCTTATTCTATTTCTTTATATTGGTTGGCTTGCATCCGTTTTAGCGTTTTTCTACGTAAAACACGAAAAAGACACGTTTAAAGTAATTTTGTTTTGGATTACCACATAGAATGACTTCAATATTATTTATTGTTTTGGTGACTAACATGCTCAAAAACACTAGAAACACAGGTTTCTCGTAAAGTCGTCTGATTTCTCCATATAATTGGGTTTGCATGCACTTCATGGTTTGGTACATAACAGTCCGAAAAAAAAAGCTAAAATTGACATTTTTGATAATGTTCTTTTTACACATAATTTCCCTGAATTTTGCCAGAATTTTGGCATCTCAGTACCTATGAAGAAGAACAAAAAAAAAAAAAAAAAAATCCTATTTTTTTATTATTTCTTTTTTTTTTTCTTTATAAAGAGGTTTTAGCTTTTTGGTACTTATGGAACTTAAAAACACGCATAATACACGTTTTTCGTAATGTCCTTTCGTTTCCCAGACATAGGGTTCTTAGCATGTATTTAAGTGTTTTTAGAGGTAACATGATCAAAAACACTCAAAATATATGTTTTTGGTAATGTTAATCTGTTTCTCCATAAAGGGTGTTTTGCATGTGTTTTAGCGTTTTGGTATATAAGGAGTTAAAAAACACTTAAAGGCAAGTTCTTGGTAAAAGTTGGTTTTATTCCGTTGTAATGTGATTGCCCTCCTTTTTAGTGCTTTATTGCCTAACTCTCTCAAAAACCCTCAAAAGACACTTTTCTGGTTATATTTTTCTTTCCCACATAAAGCTTGTTTCGCATGCAATTTGGTGTTCTAGTAACTAAGAATGTGAAAAACACTCAAAATAAACGCATTTAGTAATGTTATTCTGTTTCTTAATTAAGAGTGTTATTCAGGAGTTTCAGCATTTTGGTATCTAAGAAACTTCTCCATATACACTAGTTTTTGCGTTTTTTGCTTTGTGGTTCTTGTGAAACTATAAAATACTCATTATACACGTTTCTCGTAATGTCTTTTTGTTTCCCAATATAGAGTGCTTTGCATCTATTTTCGCGTTTTTTTTTTTGTTGGTTACAAGCTCAAAAATACTTAAAATATATCTTTTTGGTAATGCTATTCTATTTCTTCATATTGGTCTGTTTGCATCAGTTTTAACGTGTTTTACGTAAAACACTGAAAAGACACGTTTTCAGTAATTTTGTTTTGGATTCCCATATAGAGTGACTTCCATATTATTTATCGTTTTGGTGCTTAACATGCTGAAAAACACTCAAAAGACAGTTTTCTTGTAAAGTCGTTTAATTTCCTCGTAGAAAAACGCTAAAACGGATGCAAACCAACGAACATGAAAAAATAGAATAATATTACCAGAAAAGTATATTTTGTGTGTTTTTTGAGCTTGTTACAAAAAAAAAAACGCAAAAATGGATGCAAAGCACTGTATATTAGGAAAAAAAAGTGGACATAACGAAAAACGTGTATAATGAGTGTTTTATAGTTTCACCAGAATCACAAGGCAAACAACGCAAAAACTCGTTTGTGTGGAGAAGTTTCTAAGATACCAAAATGCTGAAACTCATGAATAACACTCTTAATCAACAAACAGAACAACCTTACTAAATGCGTGTATTTTGAGTGTTTTTTTTACATTCTTAGTTACCACAACCCCAAATTCCATGCGAAACTAACTTTATGTGGAAAAAAAATGACATTACCAGAAAAGTGTCTTTGAATGTTTTTGAGCATGCTAGGCAATAAAGCACTAAAAAGCAGAGCAATCACATTATATGGGAATAAAACCAACTTTTACGAAAAAACTTGCCTTTTAGTGTTTTTGACACGCATTTAGTAAGGTTGTTCTGTTTCTCAATTAAGAGTGTTATTCATGAGCTTCAGCATTTTAGTATCTAGGAAGCTTTTCCATATACACGAGTTTTTGCGTTTTTTGGCTTGTGGTTTTTTTTGAACTATAAAACATTCATTATACACTTTTCTCGCAATGTCCCTTTGTTTCCCAATATAGAGTGTTTTGTATCAATTTTGTGTTTTTTTGTATGTAACAAGCTCAAAAACACCCAAAATATATATTTTTGGTAATATTTTTCTGCTTCTTGATATTGGTTGGTTTGCATCAGTTTTAGCGTTTTTCTAAGTAAAACAATGAGAAGACAAGTTTTCAGTAATTTTCTTTTGGATTCCCACATAGAGAGAGTTCCTTATTATTTATCGTTTTGATGCCTAACATGCTGAAAAACACTCAAAAGACAGATTTCTGGTAAGGTCTCTTATTTCCTCATATGCGAGGCCTTGCATGTCTTTTCAGTGTTTTTGAACGTGTTACGCAATAAAACACTAAAAGGAAGGGCAATCACATTACATGGGAATAAAACCAAATTTTACCAAGAACTTGCCTTTAAGTGTTTTTGAGCTCCTTACATACCAAAACGCTAAAACGCCTGCAAAATACATTTTATGGAGAAGCAGAATAATATTACGAAATACATGTATTTTGAGTGTTTTTGATCATATTATCTATAAAAACACTTAAATACATGCAAAGAACCTTATGTTTGGGAAACGAAAGGACATTACGAGAAACGTGTATTATGAGTGTTTTTTAAGTTCTTTCAATACCTAAAGTGCATGTAGAGCCACCTATTTGGGGAAATTAAACTACTTTACCTGAAACCTGTCTTTTGCTTGTTTTTCAGTATGTTAGGCACCAAAACAATAAATAATATGGATGTCAATCTGTATGGGAATCGAAAACAAAATTACTGAAAACGTGTCTTTTCAGTGTTTTACGTAGAAAAACGCTAAAACGAATGCAAATCAACCAATATCATGAAATAGAATAATATTACCAAAAAGGTATTTTTTGTGTTTTTGAGCGAAAATGGATGCAAATCTCTCTATATTGGGAAACAAAAGGACATTACGAGAAACGTTTATAATGAGTGTTTTATAGTTTCATAAGAACCACAAGGCAAAAAAAGCAAAAACTCGTGTATATGGAGATGTTTCTTAGATACTAAAATGCTGAAATTCATGAATAACACTCTTAATTGAGAAACAGAACAACGTTACCAAATGCATGTATTTTGAGTGTTTTTCACATTCTTAGTTACCAAAACCCGAAATTACATGCGAGACTAGCTTTATGTGGGAAATAAATGACATGATATTTCATACTTTCATATTTCATACTCTCCTTTTCTCCTTCACCACTTCTTCATCGCCTCCCCATCCTCCCTATTAACTCCACCTTCTCCCTCCTTTACCTCCTGCTCCTCCTTTCTCACATCCACATCTCATTCCTCCTTTTTCTTCTCCTCCCCCTCTCCTTCTCTCCTGCTCTCACTCTGTTCCTCTCCCAAGCTATTCCATCTCACGTTCCCCTTTCACCACTCGCCAACATTCTCTTCCCTTCTCCTTTCGTACCTTCTCCATCCCATTGTTTCTCTCCAGATTTCCTTCCATTACTCCCATATCTCTTCCCCCTTTATTACTCTTCTCTTCCGCTGCTTCATATATATATATATATATATATATATATATATATATATATATATATATATATATATATATATATATATATATATATATATATATATATATATATATATATAATTACGCTCAATGTGGATAATTCCCTAACGTGAACATTAGGCAAGCAATTTGCACAATGTTTACAAATTGTCAACGTTAGGCAAAAAATGCCTGATGTTCACATTATGCAGTTCAATTTTCCCGATCAGGTTAGCTTAGATTACTTAAATGTAACTCGTGCAGATCATGCATAATTTTCTAGCTTTGTTTAGGCAGTTATATTCACATCGGGCAAAATTGAGCTGCATAATGTGAACATCAGGCATTTTTTTGCCTAATGTTGACAATTTGCAGGTTCCAGTTCGTTACACCAGTATTTTCCTGTGTGGAAACCTGCCACCATGCATCTCAGCAGGGTTTAAGGGGTCTCTGAATACCCCTTCCTTTCTGTGGCCACTGTCATGTGCTAATGCCACTTATATTTCCTTATCTCAATCTCCTTCGCTCCTCAGGCCACTGTCATAAGGTAATGTCACTTGTATTTCCATATCTCACTCTCCTTCTTCCCTTCTCAAGCCACTGTCAAGTTTTAATACCACGTGTATTTCCATATATAGACCCCTTCTTACCTTCTCAGGCCACAATCATGTGCTAATGTTACCATTACTTTCACATTTCAGTGTACTACTTCTTGTGACCTCTGGCTTCGTTGGTGTTTATGTTGCAGGTTGTGTACTGGAGAAAAGGCGCTCATAGGTCCGGGTTACGAAACATTATGGGGCTTAAAAAAGTTGTTAACATCTCAGCGACCTAAGAAGTTCATAAGTATTCAGTGAATCACTCTTATAATAGATACGAATTTCTTAGGGACTTAAGAAATTGGTAACTCTTTCTTGAATCCAGCCCCAGGTGGAGTGGCTCAGTGTCGGCGCCATTCTGCATGCACAGTGGAATTAGCGAGGCATCCGTGCTGACCCCGCACCTGTTCAGCCTATGCGAGGACCAACTCAACGTAATGCTGAACGTTCTCGTGTGGGCTGTCATATTGCAAATGAGGCACCAAATAATTTTTCATGTGCGGATGACCTAACCTTGGTTTGCCCGAGTGCAACGCCGCTAAATGGCTTGCAACGAATCTGCAAGGAATTTGCTAGTAAGCACTACATTAAATTTAGCATGGCTAAATCCGCGTATATGTATATTCCACTCAAGCGCGCGCCGCCGCTGGCACCTCCGGTCATGTGTCTGGGCGCACCAAGCTGGAATACATGCGAGCGTTGTCATGCCTGGGCCACATCATCATTGCTGATTGCATGGTGATGAGCACATTAGGAAGGAAACAAGGAATCTTGGTGCACGTAGGAATGTCCTCGTGAGAAATTTCAAATTTCGTAATAACGATGTTAAACGCCAGTTGTTCAGCAGTTATTGTTATTATATTTATTGTAATTCATTGTGGCAACATTTCAAAATGGCGACGATGCAACGCTTGCGCGTAACGTGTAATAACACTCTACGAAGACTCACGGACCACCTGCCATTCTGTGGTGCCTTTATATTGTGCGTGGCGGGGGGCGTCAATTCCTTCCCGGAGGTGCGACGGGCGGCGGCGTACAGCGCCGTGCGTAGGGTGGGGCGCTCCACTAATGTGATGGTGTGCACTATCCACTCGGGCACACGGCGGCAGTGGGCGACACAACTGTACCCGCACTGGTCAGTGTTTGTGGTTCACCGCACGTTCATCTTGCTTCACTACTACACATCTTTGGTGTTCGCTTTGCATGCACTTGTTACGAGTCTTTCTTCTGAACTGCTCTTATTGTTTTATGGCTTCATTCCTTTGACTCACTAATTCACTCTTACACACTTGTTTCTTATTTAACATATCTGGTAATATGATATGGTTTCACATACACCTGAAATACTTATTATTATTATTATTATTATTATTATTATTATTATTATTATTATTATTATTATTATTATTATTATTATTATTATCAATATTATTGGATCAAGAGACATTTGAAGGACAACAATTTTTCAACACCACCATCCACATTCAGGTTAAAATCAGGGTGAGGGAACACATCACCTTTTTTTTTTTTATGTAGGAGTGACACTGCCCAAGGGCAACAAAAATCTAATAAAAAAAAATGCCCACTGAGATGCCAGTCCCATAAAAGGGTCAAAGCAGTGGTCAAAAATTGGTGGATAAGTGTCTTGAAACCTCCCTCTTGAAAGAATTCAAGTCATAGGAAGGTGGAAATACAGAAGCAGGCAGGGAGTTCCAGAGTTTACCAGAGAAAGGAATTAATGATTGAGAATACTGGTTAACTCTTGCGTTAGAGAGGTGGACAGAATAGGGGTGAGAGAAAGAAGAAAGTCTTGTGCAGCGAGGCCGCGGAAGGAGGGGAGGCATGCAGTTAGCAAGATCAAAAGAGCAGTTAGCAAGAAAATAGCGGTAGAAGACACCTAGATATGCAACATTGCGGCGGTGAGAGAGAGGCTGAAGACAGTCAGTTAGAGGAGAGGAGTTGATGAGACGAAAAGCTTTTGATTCCACCCTGTCTAGAAGAGCAGTATGAGTGGAACCCCCCAGACATGTGAAGCATACTCCATACATGGACGGATAAGGCCCTTGTACAGAGTTAGCAGCTGGGGGGGTGAGAAAAATTGGCGGAGACGTCTCAGAACATCTAACTTCATAGAAGCTGTTTTAGCTAGAGATGAGATGTGAAGTTTCCAGTTCAGATTATAAGTAAAGGACAGACCGAGGATGTTCAGTGTAGAAGAGGGGGACAGTTGAAGACAGTTGGGGGACAGTGTCATTGAAGAAGAGGGGATAGCTGTCTGGAAGGTTGTGTCGAGTTGATAGATGGAGGAATTGAGTTTTTGAGGCATTGAACAATACCAAGTTTGCTCTGCCCCAATCAGAAATTTTAGAAAGATCAGAAGTCAGGCGTTCTGTGGCTTCCCTGCGTGATATGTTTACCTCCTGAAGGGTTGAACGTCTATGAAAAGACGTGGAAAAGTGCAGGGTGGTATCATCAGCATAGTTTGGTTTAGAAGATCATTAATGCATAATAAGAAGAGAGTGGGTGACAGGACAGAACCCCGAGGAACACCCCTGTTAATAGATTTAGGAGAAGAACAATGACCGTCTACCACAGCAGCAATAGAACGGTCAGAAAGGAAACTTGAGATGAAGTTACAGAGAGAAGGATAGAAACCGTAAGAGGGTAGTTTGGAAATGAAAGCTTTGTGCCAGACTCTATCAAAGGCTTTTGATATGTCCAAGGTAACACCAAAAGTTTCACCAAAATCCCTAAAAGAGGATAACCAAGACTCAGTAAGGAAAGCCAGAAGATCACCAGTAGAGCGGCCTTGACGGAACCCATACTGGCGATCAGATAGAAGGTTGTGAAGTGATAGATGTTTAAGAATCTTCCTGTTCAGGATAGATTCAAAAACTTTAGATAAGCAGGAAATTAAAGCAATAGGACGGTAGTTTGAGGGATTAGAGCGGTCACCCTTTTTAGGAACAGGTTGAATGTAGGCAAACTTCCAGCAAGAAGGAAAGGTAGATGTTGACAGACAGAGCTGAAAGAGTTTGACTAGGCAAGGTGCAAGCACGGAGGCACAGTTTCGGAGAACAATAGGAGGGACCCCATCAGGTCCATAAGCCTTCCGAGGGTTTAGGCCAGCGAGGGCATGGAAAACAATATTACGAAGAATTTTAATAGGTGGCATGAAGTAGTCAGAGGGTGGAGGAGAGGGAGGAACAAGGTAGATGTAGAGTTTTTAGCAAAGGTTTGAGCAAAGAGTTCAGCTTTAGAAATAGATGTGATAGCAGTGGTGCCATCTGGTTGAAGTACAGGAGGGTAAGAAGAAGAAGCAAAGTTATTGGAGATATTTTTGGCTAGATGCCAGAAATCACGAGGGGAGTTAGATCTTAAAAGGTTTTGATATTTTCTGTTAATGAAGGAGTTTTTGGCTAGTTGGAGAACAGACTTGGCATGGTTCCGGGCAGAAATATAAAGTGCATGAGATTCTGGTAATGGAAGGCTTAAGTACCTTTTGTGGGCCACCTCTCTATTATGTATAGCACGAGAACAAGCTGTGTTAAACCAAGGTTTAGAAGGTTTAGGACGAGAGAAAGAGTGAGGAATGTACGCCTCCATGCCAGACACTATCACCTCTGTTATGCGCTCAGCACACAAAGACGGGTCTCTGACACGGAAGCAGTAGTCATTCCAGGGAAAATCAGCAAAATACCTCCTCAGGTCCCCCCAACTAGCAGAGGCAAAACGCCAGAGGCACCTTCGCTTAGGGGGATCCTGAGGAGGGATTGGAGTGATAGGACAAGATAAAGATATGAGATTGTGATCGGAGGAGCCCAACGGAGAAGAAAGGGTGACAGCATAAGCAGAAGGATTAGAGGTCAGGAAAAGGTCAAGAATGTTGGGCGTATCTCCAAGACGGTCAGGAATACGAGTAGGGTGTTGCACCAATTGATCTAGGTCATCGAGGATAGCAAAGTTGTAGGCTAGTTCACCAGGATGGTCAGTGAAGGGAGAGGAAAGCCAAAGCTGGTGGTGAACATTGAAGTCTCCAAGAATGGAGATCTCTGCAAAAGGGAAGAGGGTCAGAATGTGCTCCACTTTGGAAGTTAAGTAGTCAAAGAATTTCTTATAGTCAGAGGAGTTAGGAGAGAGGTATACAGCACAGATAAATTTAGTATGAGAGTGACTCTAGTCGTAGCCAGATGGTGGAAAACTCAGAAGATTGAAGAGCGTGGGCACGAGAGCAGGTTAAGTCATTGCGCACATAAACGCAGCATCCAGCTTTGGATCGAAAATGAGGATAGAGAAAGTAGGAGGGAACAGAAAAGGGGCTACTGTCAGTTGCCTCAGATACCTGAGTTTCAGTGAGGAAAAGAAGATGAGGTTTAGAAGAGGAGAGGTGGTGTTCTACAGATTGAAAATTAGATCTTAGACCGCGAATGTTGCAGAAGTTAATGAAGAAAAAGTTGAGGGGGGTGTCAAGACACTTAGGGTCGTCGACAGAAAGGCAGTCCGACCTGGGGACATTTATGGTCCCCTACCCAGATGGGGACTCCGAGGCTGGTGTAGGAGTCGCCATGATTTTAAAATTTTTTTTTGAGTGAAGGGTGTGTGTGTTATTAGGTGCTTGTAGTTTTGTGTGGAGGAAGAGAGTTGTCTTTAGAGGGCAGGCTGTGACTGCCCCCTTGTGTTGTGAGACACAAAGGGAAACGTTCAGTGAGGTCACAGCTGGGTTTAATGATAAGTTCACAGCACCCCCTGAACAGTGCTTTAGACCTCACTGGGAGTAATTATCGTTTCGGCAGGTGTCTACTGCCTCCAGGGAACAATTAACAAAAGAAAAATATATATTACGTTACAAAGGGAAGCGATTACGTCACAAAAATTATTACGTAATTCCAGAAAACTCTGTTAGAGAGAGAGAGAGAGAGAGAGAGAGAGAGAGAGAGAGAGAGAGAGAGAGAGAGAGAGAGAGAGAGAGAGAGAGAGAGAGAGAGAGAGAGAGAGAGAGAGGGAGGGAGGGAGGGAGAGAGGTAGGGACGGAGGGCGGGAGGGAGGGAGGGAGATGTGAAGAATAGAAAAAAAAAATAAATAAATAAAAGGAAAGTAATTGTGAAAGGCAACACTTGACATAAACGCTTTAAGCAATCACTCTTGCAAATCACTCTTGCACATGCGTTGGCTCAGGCTACGTTAGGTCAGCTCAGGTTTAGGGGCGCTACTTTGGCATGTGATCTACACAGCCAACGTGTTCTACAAGAGTCAAATTCTGTTTTGGTATGCGATCCACCTGTTTTATTCATTTATTACGGTTTAAATAAAATATTTTTCATTAACTTATATCTATTTAAAAGTAATTACCATTTTTATATATACATTTATTGAATTTTTTATATATTTATTATAAAAATATAAATAAATTTGAGACAAGTTTACTAATTTCTCGGTGAATGGAAGGAACATGAGGTAGAAAAGCAAGAACTAGACCGTCAGAGTTATTCTCACCGCACGCCACCAGAAATAATCAATGTATTATAGTAGAACTAGACCGTTAGAGTTATTCTCACCGCACGCCAACAGAAATAATCAATGTATTATAGAAGAACTAGACCGTTAGAGTTATTCTCACCGCACGCCAGCAGAAATAATCAATGTATTATAGAAGAACTAGACCGTTAGAGTTATTCTCACCGCACGCCAGCAGAAATAATCAATGTGTTATAGAAGAACTAGACCGTCAGAGTTATTCTCACCGCACGCCAGCAGAAATAATCAATGTGTTATAGAAGAACTAGACCGTTAGAGTTATTCTCACCGCACGCCAGCAGAAATAATCAATGTGTTATAGAAGAACTAGACCGTCAGAGTTATTCTCACCGCACGCCAGCAGAAATAATCAATGTGTTATAGAAGAACTAGACCGTTAGAGTTATTCTCACCGCACGCCAGCAGAAATAATCAATGTGTTATAGAAGAACTAGACCGTCAGAGTTATTCTCACCGCACGCCACCAGAAATAATCAATGTGTTATAGAAGAACTAGACCGTCAGAGTTATTCTCACCGCACGCCACCAGAAATAATCAATGTGTTATAGAAGCCCAAATAATGATAACGAATTTGATGCTTTAAATAAATAAACAAATAAATAAAAAAAAACGATGATTACGATGCGCGTGACGAAAATAACGATGCGATTCCCGTTTCTACGATAACGATGCGATTCCACGATCCACGAAAACGATGCGACTCCACGATAATGATACGAGTTTCCACGATAACGATGCGATTCCACGATAACGATGCGATTCCATGATAACGATGCGAGTTTCCACTACAATCATACGAGTTTCCACGATAATGATGCGAGTTTCCACGATAATACGAGTTTCCACGATAACGATGCGATTCCACGATAACGATACGAGTTTCCGCGATAACAATACGAGTTTCCACGATAACGATACGAGTTTCCGCGATAACAATACGAGTTTCCGCGATAACGATACGAGTTTCCACGATAACAATACGAGTTTCCGCGATAACAATACGAGTTTCCGCGGTAACAATACGAGTTTTTAAGATAACGATACGATTCCACGATAACGATGCGATTCCACGATAACGATGCGATATCACGATAACGATGCGAGTTTCCACGATAACGATGCGCGTTTCCACGATATTGATGCGAGTTTCCACGATAACGATGCGATTCCACGATAACGATGCGATTCCACGATAACGATGCGAGTTTCCACGATAACGATGCGAGTTTCCACGATAACGATGCGAGTTTCCACGATAACAATGCAATTCCATGATAACGATGCGAGCTTCCACGATAACGATGCGAGTTTCCACGATAACGATGCGATTTCACGATAACGATGCGGTCGCGGCGATAGCTATAGGAAATTGTCTATCTACCGACATAGGTACCAGGACGAACCCTTCCTCCCCAAGGGTCCACTCCAGTCCCTGGGTGTGAGGGCAGTGACGATGCAACCTTGCCGCGCCTCACACGGGTTGCCATGAGCAATGACCCACCACACTCCACTCCCCAACCACTGTCATGACGTGAGCCTTTTCTCCCCTAAAGGACCCCTCGTGCTGCCAGTGTCTGGTGCATGGTGCACGGTGTGCCCTCGTTCATGGCGAGCTGTTCAGCTCGGCGTCATCATAATCAAAGGACCAGTACACGCCCTCCACCAGATTCTATGGAAAGAGCCCTTACTCCCCATAAGGACTCCCCCCTCCGGGCAACATCAGGTGAATGGCAGACATTGATCTCTTGCTTATGGCGACCCCTTGCCTAGTGCGAGGCGCTTCAAGTGGACGACTACTATTGAAGCTTGAGGCCGCAAAGGAAAAGAAGGACCTGCTGCCAGTTCTCTGCCTTGGGCCCCAGGCCGGACTCGACAGCCACCTTCTCCCACTGTGCGGCGCTCAAGGCTGTCACGGCCCTCAAAGAAATTTGGTCGAAAGTTCTCAAACGTCATTTAAATTTTGATCTGAATATAAAATCGTCGATGGTAAATGAAAAATGGTTTTGCCTTGACAGTGTGCAAGAGTGAGCTGATCAATGAAACAAGATGAGGCAGCTTTGCTCAGGAGTATTTGAGTGTACCTTGCGTGTTTGCTGCCCGTGAATATGCGCATGTTCGTGTGTGACTAGATAGAAACAGTAATCCAATGGTGTGCCTACTTAATGGGGAACTTTACAAGATTAAATACATTTCTGGATGAGTGGACGTAGGTTCGCATACCTTGTACACGAACTGTCATCTGTTGACCTACTTTTTTTTTTTTTTTTGATAGCTGCTATTTATGCTCTTTAAAAAGTAAGAATTAGATCGTCAGAGTTTTTTTCTTTCACTCATTTTTTTTTTTTTCGAAATGCAAACTTTTGAGTGTAGCCAGCTTGTTTCAGTTGTGTGAGTGTTTGGTGTAGTGTTTGGACCAACATAATGTGATGGTTGACAGTTAAATCATGGTGATTTAAACGCTTTAAATTATAATATGCTGGTCCTTCGTGACAATGAATAACATAATTTTCCGTAGCTTCTCTTTGAATGATGAGTTGCAGTGTTCCAGTGTTTCACGATTTCTTGTGTGTGCGTCACAATAACGCCAATCTCCACCTTTCTTCACTCCCAATATCCAGGAACCATCAACTCGTCGTCCATGGTTTGGGTTGTTTTCCACCTCAGCCTCGCTGTCGTTTGATTCTGGTACATGATCTTGCCGTATTTTACCTCTCTTGTATTTTCGGTTTCCCGCGAACCGCGCTTCGTTAATTTGCACAGACTCTTCCTTAATGCTTACCATTTTTCCACGATTGTTAACAAACAACTTGTGAGCAAACCACACGACACTCGTCGAACCAATCACAGGTTGCTGCGTCACCTCTGCCTGTCAATTCATGCACCGAAACATGAGATAGCTTGAATAAAAAAATAAATAAATAAATAAACAAATAAATAAATTAAAAAAATAAATAAATAGTCACACAGAAAGCTTGCAAACTACTGTTAAATGTAACTGCCTTCGTCTCGTCTGTGATCTCGTTGTAAAACTGTTTAGCTAACATCTGAAGGGTTCTTTATATATTCACATGTCAATAAGCAGGCAAAATCACGGCAGGGAGCGCAGGTCGGCTATGGAGACTGATGTCTGTGCCTGTGCCGGAATGAAGTGTGCTGTTGCTACATGTAGCACCTTGTTGAGTCGGGACCGGAGCTTCGACACTCGAACAGACATTCCACTCGTGCTTCAGGCTTCCTAACCAAACATTCCCTCCAAACCAAGACAAGTGTTTTCCTCGTCTCTTGATAATAAAAGGAAAAGTATAACTTTTCTTGTACATACATCACAATACAAAGTGTAGGTCGCATGCCAAAGTAGCTTCATGACACGTAGATCGCATACCAAAGTAGCACCGGTTTAGGTTGGGTTAGGTTTAGGTCATAACACGATTGCAACTTTGCATGGGAGTCACACTGAGAGTAGGTGCACATCACTCTTAAACATGCTGTGGTTCAGGCCAGGTGAGGTCAGCTGAGATGAGGCCTAGGAGAGGTCAGTAACTGCATGGGAATCACAATGAGAGTTTTACCGAGAATATCCCGCGGCTAGTTTCGGAGCTACAGCCTGCCGTCATCACAGACGCACACACACACACACACACACACACACTAAACACACTAAACACAAACACACACACACACACACACTAAACACACACACACACACACACACTAAACACACACACACACACACACACACACACACACACACAGAACACACACACACACTAAACACAAACACACACACACACACACACACACACACACACACACACACACACATACACACGTACACACACACACACACACACACACACACGTGCACACACACACACACACACACACACACACACACACACACACACACACACACACACTAAACACACTAAACACAAACACACACACACACACACACAAACACACACACACACACTAAACACACATACACACACACACACACACACTAAACACACACACTAAACACACACACACACACACACACACACACACACACACACACACACACACACACTAAACACACACACACACACACACACACACACACACAAAACACAAAACACAAAACACAAACACACACACACACACACACACACACACACACACACACACACACACACACACACACACACACACTAAACACAAACACACACACACACACAAACACACACACACACGCACACACACACACACACACACACACACACACACACACACACACACACACACAAACACACACACTAAACACAAACACACACACACACACACACACACACACACACACACACACACACACACACACACACACACACACTGTAAGAATCCTAATTATCCGTGGCTTATAAAAATATAAATAAATATATTAATACTCGCAATCATCTATACTTTATCAAGTCGTTCCCTTCTCAGTTAACGCAATGGGCACATCTCTCAGCGGCTCGTGTCTCGGAGACCAGCCACTCGCCCACCAAATACTCGTGGCTGTCCAGTCGTTACAAAAATTATGAGAACCCAGAACCAAAAGGATAGGGCAGTTTGTGGCTTGTGTTTCCTATCACCCCCAACTCAAGAAATTGGCGATTTGTGTGTGTGTGTGTGTGTGTGTGTGTGTGTGTGTGTGTAAGAGCGAGTGAAGGCGATGATTTAGTGTTTTCAAGGTTCCCGTGCAGACCATTACCGCGCAGGAAACAACTCCTGGTGAGAGTGTTGTCAGAGTCACTCAGCAGGCGCGGCGTGGTGTGCCGTCATGGGGAAGCCCGCCACTGAATAAAGAACTGGAAGGCATTCACACAACGCATGCCTCACCAGCCTCTCAGGGAAACTTCTGCCGGAGGAAAGTTGGAGGGAAGTGAACCTCCAATGAGAAGTCCGGAAAGAGAGAGAAAGAAAAAAAAATCTCACATCCGTAAAAATAAAAATATTTAATGATTTGTTTGTTGGCGCGATGTGAGCCTTGAGATCCGTAGATAGTGGTTTGAGATTTCTTCCTGACACACAAACAAACAGACACATACATATATACACAGAGAGGCAACCAAGCAGATAGACACAAGTGAGTGAATCAACAGAAGAATAAATAAGTAGATGAGAAAAGGTAAAATCAAAGGAATAAAAGCATTTCTCCTTCTGTTAGTTATATTTATATAATAACATATATACGTACATATTTAGTAATTCTGCACAACGATGTACTCCACAGTCTTAACATCTCTGAGTCCTCTGTTGTAACACTCGCAAGATAAGAATGCTGCTGTGAAAAAAAAAAAAAAGGCAACACTGAATATGATAATGAGGAAACGAGGGAGAGAGGTGGACGTTGAATGTGTGTGTACGTCCTCCCCGCAGACTGTGGCCGAGCAAACAGTGTCAGCGTGACGCGCCATGGAGGGAATGTGCACAAGTTGAGACAGAGAGATTCCAAAATCTTGTAAATGAATGGAAAAGTTTCAGACCTACTCCAGGGATGAGGGCGAGGCGGGACCGGCGGCTGTGTGAAAAAAAGACGCATTGTTTGCTTCGTTAGTGAGCCAGGGAGGAACAAACAGTAACTCACCTGACGCCTGCTGGCGTGTGGCGCTGGCATGGAGGGAAGGCGTGAGACTCTCCAGAGCCATGATACCAGAGGAGGAGACAGGCAGGCGAGGTGGTTCTGATAATAAGAAGAGGGACGTGTGATGCATTTAGGTCTCAGAAGCAGTTAAATGAAGAGAGATGAATTTAAAAGCCGTTAAATGAAGGGATGAGTGTAAGAGATAACGTGTCATGTACTGGGCAGTGATGACACTTAATTGGAAATAAGGAGCTTGACAAAGTGATGATTATGAAGGTAACGTGTGATTTACTAAGTGACGCTAGATAGGACAAGCAGGTGCACTAACTGGTGGTGACTGTGGTGTTAACATGTGATGTGTTATGGTAGACAATACCCGGAAGCGAGCACATGATCATTATGTGACAGTGTATCATGTATTTCATTGGACAAAGATACAGCTGATGGGAAAAACGATCTAGACCAATTATTAGTGATCGTAATGGTGTGATTGAGAGGAAGGAGAGGGTAAAGCCAGACTGAGAAGAGGAAGCCCATTAACTTCACCCACACGCCTTCAGTCTTACACTCATTTTAACAGTTTATTAACCCTTTTATTGGACGGTCAGGAATACGAGTAGGGTGTTGCACCAATTGCTCTAGGTCATGGAGGATAGCAAAGTTGTAGGCTAGTTCACCAAGATGGTCAGTGAAGGGAGAGGAAAGCCAAAGCTGGTGGTGAACATTGAAGTCTCCAGGAATGGAGATCTCTGCAAAAGGGAAGAGGGTCAGAATGTGCTCCACTTTGGAAGTTAAGTAGTCAAAGAATTTCTTATAGTCAGAGGAGTTAGGAGAGAGGTATACAGCACAGATAAATTTAGTATGAGAATATATATATATATATATATATATATATATATATATATATATATATATATATATATATATATATATATATATATATATATATATATATATATATATATATATATATATATATATATATATATATATATATATATATATATATATATATATATATATATATATATATATATATATATATATATATATATATATATATATATATATATATAAAGAGCACTCAGCTCCCAGGCCATCCGGTACGCCTTTTTTTAATATATGTATTTATTATTGGGGATATTTAATGACACTCAGTCCACCCACCATCACCACCTCCACGGCAGCAGGTCTTAGTCAGCAGAGCTCCTCAGGCAATCACCTTCACTCGCGTGACCTTCCTCGTCTTATTATCGAACATTCGTAACTGACCAGCAGCTTGACATGACCTTTTATAACTGGTCAACCGATGTTTCATTAGCGGCGACCTCATTTCTGCTGATTTCTTGATAGCCCATCACGAGCTCCGCCGCCATTCCCTCCAGCCCACACTTGCCGCCGCCACACACACACACACACACACACACACGCTGCTTTCATCGTGGTGAGTTGCGGCCTGACAGCTTCCTATAGCCATCCTGAGCTTGGTGCCCGCATCCCGCAGTGTGTGTCTCACAAACCCCGTGACCTCGGCGGCTCGGGAAAGGTCCAGGCAACGTCCTTTTGGGTGTTCGCGGGATTGTGAAATGTTGCTTGTGTAAAGTGTTAAGAATAAGACTTTGGCCGGGATGGTGTTTGTGAGGAATGTGTGATTCTGCTTTGTTGCTTAGTGTGCTGTTGAGCTAAGTGGTTTGGCAGGATGGTAGTGTTGTGGTTGTTAAAGGCTAGGTTGTATTGCATTGAATCGGATAGTAGTAGTGGTAGTAATAGAAACAGTAGTAGTAGTAGTAGTAGTAATAGTAGTAGTAGTGGTAGTAGTAGTGGTGGTGATGGTGATAGCAAGGTGAAGGAGGAGGAGGAAAAGCGACAAAGATGATGTCAATGATTATAACAACAGCAATATTAATGAGTGATAATGTTTGAGTCGCACAGAAGCATATACATTATAACATTAAAGAGAGAAAAAAATAATTGACGGAGAGATAATTATAATCAGTATAAACATAGATACAAAAGCAATTACAATTACAATTACAACAAATACCAATATGTAGACCTCAAAGCATTTTTCAGGTAGGCAGTGTTGATGATGAGCCGCTTCATTAACGCTTGCTCTGCTATTGTTGATGATCCCCCTTCTTGACTAAACACACTGACACATTCCTTCCTGCTCCACAGCCACCTCCAAGCATTGCACTGCCTAGAAATTGGTAAATATAACGTTTTAATTCCCCTTTTCTCTTTCTTGTCTATGTTTATAAAGATTTCATTGTTCTTAGTGCTGGGAATTGAGTGAGAAATAGAATAGAAATTGCTAAATCTAATCTCTTATTTCCTTTTTTCTGCTTCTTGTCTATGTTTATAAAAAATATAATTGTTCTTATTGCTGGGAATTGGTAAATCTCATCATTGTTGGAAATTGCTAAATCTAATCTCATGACTACTAAATCTAATCATTGCTGGGAATTACTAAATCGAATCATTGTTGCTGTTGGAAATTGCTAAATCAAATCTTTTCATTCACATTTTTCTTTCCTGTCTATCCTTATCAAGATTGCATTCCTCTTAGTGCTGGGAATTGTCGTATATCTCATTGGAAAAGGTAAACATTTCCAAACTGCTTCCCGAAACAGGATCCTCGAGCACCAAGAGCACCAGGATCCTCAAGCATCCGCAACTCAAGCAGGCCCCGGGGACTTATCTGTCATGCATGAGTCACGAGTTCGGGTTTGTGAGTGTGTCGCCGGTAGGGTTGGCAGCCTTGACACGACACACGGCTTGCACACTCGTTGCTTGGGTTTTATATTGATGAGCACGAAATAATACTGTCACAGTAGAGGCTCCAGAGAGAAACAGAGAGAGAGAGAGAGAGAGAGAGAGAGAGAGAGAGAGAAGGGGGTTTAATCTCTCTCTCTCTCTCTCTCTCTCTCTCTCCGTCTACAGTTATTATGTTCTGTCCACGAACCTGAGGACATATCGCATTCTAAACAAAACAGACGTTCCCTTCCCGTCTTCACGTCTGAAAGTTGCAATATTTACTTTTTTGTCATCGAGCATAGCAGGCGATGTTTCTGGCGCTGGTGTGTTTGATAAAGCAACTGTTTGAGATTCCAGATTCTGCTTTTGAACGCGAAGGTTTAATGAACCGATCGAAATTTATTGCATGTTTTTTTACCTACATCTCTCCTGTGTGCCTTCATTGCGTAGCTTTTCAACAGGTCTGCTCCTTCAGTGTCCCTCTTGTCATCTAAAAAATTACTTAGCCCACAACATTACGTATGCTAAGATCACCACCTTGTCACTGTCGTCGTCCTTGACCTCCTTAAGGACCTCCTTCTCCTCCTCCTCTTACCTCTTGTTTTTGTTGTTGTTGATGTTGTTATTTCTATTGTTGGTGTTTTTGTTGTTATTGTTCTCCTTCTCTTCCTTCTCCCCCTTTACCACTACCACCACCACCACCACCACCATCACCACCCACATCCCCTTTACGGTGCCACCAATCCCCTGAACAAACATCACCACCCCTCACGTAAGCCCATAACTCAACGTTAACACCTGCCTCCCCTTGGTTCCTGCAGCAGAGAGAGGAGTTCGACGCGCTCTTCTTCACCACCTGGTTCTGCACGGCCTGGACGAGGCCTCGCCTGTCATCCCTGCTTCGCGAGGGACAAGGACTCACTCAAGGTCTCCCTCAAAACCATCGCGCATAATTTCAGGGACTGCGGCGTCACTTTCAGTAAGTTGAGAGAGAGAGAGAGAGAGAGAGAGAGAGAGAGAGAGAGAGAGAGAGAGAGAGAGAGAGAGAGAGAGACTTAAGGAGTTGTTTTCATTTCTGGATGTGCGTTGTAATCCCACGCTCAGGGCGGCACAACAGCAAGGAGAGGCATGTCCCGAGCCCCGCCTAAGGACAATGTCTCTGGGGGATTTTTAGGGATAAGCCGCTCGAGCTGACTGCCGCCTTGTTGTCCTGGGCACTGCTGAGACCGAGGGCAGGGAGGGAGGGAGAGAGGCAGGAAGAAAAGGGACTTAGCTTGGAGGAAGAGCTTGTCTGTGTTTTATCTCTTCGTAGGGATGATTGTTTCAGTAGGGGAATGAATTTTATTTATTTATTTGTTCCGAGAGATTCAAAAGCGATACATACAGTTACATGTGTGTGCGTGTGTGTGTGTGCGTGTGTGTGTATGTGTGTGTGTGTGTGTGTGTGTGGGTGTGTGTTTGCGTGCGAGGGCAGGCATCACAACACACACAGAGGCCGAGTAGTGGTGCTACATCCCTGAGAGAGTGTCACGGGGACTAAGGCGGCTATGAGATGAAAGGTGGGCGAGAACTTCACACTCCAGAATAGATTTCAGCGCCTGATGTGAGAGAATCGGGAAGGCGTGACGTCACCTTCAGAAATCGCAGCGATCGCGCCTCAGCCATGTAAGTGAAGCAAGAGTCGAGGGCAAAGTTGCCTTGATTTGGCTTGGCAGGTTGTCAGCACGGCACCACAATGGTATTATTCTAGCGACACATTATGAAATTCCATCCAAGTCAGCTTGCCGTTGAAGGATAAATGACAAGAAAGAATATTTTCCTAGCAATAAAAAAAATCAATGTGTTAAATCAGAAGGATAGAAGAACACGATAGAAAATTTGTAATATATTAATGGTGAAGTATTACGAAAAGACTCAACTAAAATAGCTCTCTTAACAGATGCTAACACTGCAGAGAGAGAGAGAGAGGAGAGAGAGAGAGAGAGAGAGAGAGAGAGAGAGAGAGAGAAGAGAGAGAGAGAGAGAGAGAAGAGAGAGAGAGAGAGAGAGAGAGACAGAGAGAGAGAGAGAGAGAGAGAGAGAGAGAGAGAGAGAGAGAGAGAGGAGAGAGAGAGAGACTGAAAAATAGTTGGGGATTATTTTACTAGCTTTGGGCACCAACCCACCAGAGGGGCACAACCCACCAGAATAATGAAAACTGACATGAAAAAAAAAACTCTTTATTTTCTAAGGACTGAAAGATGGACGATTATTGATTATTGTTGGTAAAAGCAATATTTTCAGTGGGGAGAGAAAGCAGTAGTAGTTTTCTGTCTTGAATGTGCGAGGATCATATTGTAGTGTAATATGTTGTTATCGGTCCAAAGTTTTAATGTGTTAGGTACAGACAGGAAGGTCTCACGCGTGTAATCAATAATAGTTCAGAGGAAAGGAGGAACAGCAGCACTAAGAAGGATGAGGCTCCGTCAGAGAAACACAGTACAAAAAAGCTCTTGGCGGGGTAACTAGAATGACTGGGTTTTAGAAGATCATGGATGTTGCCTGCAGGATGAAGGGTCTCGGCTCAGGCTCGATGAACAGAATAAGACAAAGCCAAAGTTGACTGGAAAAAACTACGGTGCCAAAAATACGTGTAAATGAGCAAGACAAGAGAGAAGTGCGGAGTGTACTGATGCAGGACTGATGAACATTAGACAGTGTTCTTGATTAGCAATGGAAGGTCGGGTTAATAGTGTGAAAAACTAGGATGGAAAATATTAGTACAAGTGTGGCTAGAGAACACAGTGTTCCAGGAAGTAAAAATATCGAAAAATATGAAAGAACCATTGTATAATGAAACTTTCTGTTGTGGAAGATCGGGAGTAAAGCTGATGAAAACTGCGTCATCATCATCATCATCATCATCATTATAAAATAAGGAAAGCTTCTAAAAATATCATTGAAAGAATGCAACGTGTCTAGAGAGATGGAAATCATGGGAGACGCGCACAGTATTTCTAGTGACTGTAATTTATGCTTCTCACACTCGATTTTTTTTCTATCACCAGTTCTACGTTTTTGTGACACAAATGTGAAGGAGTGTGCGAACGATAAAGTTTCATAAAGCAAAGAACACTTTCGGCAGAAGCAAGTTAAAGGCAGAAGGGAGTGAGTGGATGCGGGGCCACTTACCTCGGTGCAATGGTTGGCGCTGAGGTGACGCATGGTGTGGTGACTGTCTCCTAGAGATTTTACCTGGTTTACGTTCCAGATGTGTGTGTGTGTGTGTGTGTGTGTGTGTGTGTGTGTGTGTAAACGTTAACTCAAATCGATCATTTCCTCACGTCCGCTTACACTCAAGAATTTGACATGTTAATAGAGATGTGTCCTTTCATCCCTCGAGGAAGTGACGCCCGCTTGCCTCCCGCTCCAGAACGGCAGGTCAAGAAAACGAGAGTCTATTCCCCCGCCTCCCCTGGGGCACCTGTTGCAGCCCCGCAGGACTACAGACTTGCAGACTGGAAAGTTCTGCATTAATTTTACCGAATCTCGTAATCTCTTGGTAAATAGGAATCGGCGAGCAACAAGCGACCTTTCCTGGTTATTCATCACGATTCGAGATCATGATCTTAAATGTAACTTGTTTATCTATGCACCTTATATTTACATGTGACAGAATAGTCAGGCGTGGAGGGAAGGGCGCCTGAAGTGTGTGGACAGTGTGAAGACCAGTGCCAAGAAATGCCGGGGTTTTGAAAGCC